>NC_056716.1:14719788-14732288 GCF_018831695.1 Puntigrus tetrazona
ATATATATATATATATATATATATATTATAAAATTGTGCAATTATACTCAAATTACACATTTAAAAGTAAACCTAAAAAAAGTAAAAATTAACTAAATGTAGGCTTATTATTTCCCAGGCTTATTTATTTAATCTAAAATGCTATATAATATTATTATATTATTACAATATGAAATATTATCACAATTTGTTATTAGTTATTAATTAAAATGATTGGTTTTACATGTAAACATATACTAAAATGTCATTCATTTCTGTTATTAAAAGCTGAATTTTATATATATATCATTTTATATATATATATATATATATATATATATATATATATATATATATATATATATTTGTTTTTTTTTTTTTTTTTTGTATGATTATAAAACAGTTTGTTCTGTAAAAAGTATTACCATTTAAATAAATAAATACCTATATATATATATATATATATATATATATATATATATATATATATATATATATATATATATATATATATATATATATAAAATATTTTATTATTTTTATTTTAAATTATTATTTATATATTTTTTTTTATTTAATTGCCTATTTATTTGTGTGCACTATTGAGTATTGCCACATTCGTTCTCTAAATAGCTTCCTAAAACCTAAGGTGTCCGTTTCATTCGTGATGCTGACTTTGAAGGGAACCGTCTGCAGGCCGCAGAGAGCAGGGCGACTCTCCAGACTTTGGACCAGAGCCTACGAATCGCGCCGCGTTTTCTCTCCTTTTCTTTCAAGCGTAATTGCAAGAGCGCTCTCTACATAAACAGCCAGTCGGACAAAAAGCCGAAGCGCATGCGGACGTCGCTTCGGTTAAAAACCGGCCACGTGCACTGGACTGTTTAAAAGCGGAGCGCGTCTAGACGGCCGGGCGAGAGTCTTGTTTTGACTAGAGAGCAGAAGTCTGGTCTCTTGAGGAGACGCCACACCCAAACACAGCACTAAACTCACACACCTTCCGCGCCCCGACGCTGGCAGAGAAAGCCTCTCCGTATCTCTCCGTACTCCAGACAGTAGCGATGACCGTGGCTGTTTTCTTTGTGCATTCCTCCGATGCGTACGCTCTGCTCTCTGTTCTCTCCATCGCACGCGGCGACCCTCTTCTCTTCTCCTGGCTGCTGTGTGTTTTTTCATGGCGCAGGGGGGATGAAAAACCAGGGAAAAAAAGGCCAGTAAAACAAAGAGAGGTTGTGTGAGAGCCTCGGCAGGCAGGAAACGTAACTCTCTCAGGACCCTCGCTCGCTCTCTCTCTCTCTCCAGATCAGATCCGACAGGGAAGGATGGGAGATCGTTAGAGAGAAAGAGGACAGGGAATGATAGGAGAATGTTAAACGGGAAGCAACTTTAGCCAGATATGACTCGGGATCGATCGCAATGAAACTGTAATTCTTTCTTTTCGCTCATTATGTTTTTAAAAACCCATATGCTGATACCGAAGGCTGATTTTTGAAGAATCTTTACACACGTTGAATGGTTAGCGACACGTTTTGGAGTGTTTTGTGACCGAGTATCAGTGCAAGTGAAAATACATTAAATACAGTCCTAGAGCCATCTAGCACACTTTTATGCTTCAAGATGATTGTTTGTGTATTTGTTTATTCATTTAGCTTGAAGTGGTCGTCATAGACGGACAAAACTCGGACGTATACAGTTAGAGTTTATTTTTTATTCCTTTAATCTAGATCGAGTTCAACTGGATCAGAACAGGTCATAGTTAAAACTACATTAGCATGAACCGCTTTTCAGCCTAGCATATGATCTCTTATATTTTGTTTTATTTTATTCACTATTTATTTATTTATTCATTCATTCATTTCATAATTTCAAGCTTGATATGCTCATCGTAAACTGTCATTATGTGGAAATGTCCATATCTATTTTTAATCATATTAATCATACATTTCATTCGTACATTTATTCATTCTTTTTAATGTATTTTTTTACTTTTCAAGCTTGATGTTGTCATTAAAACCATATGAATTGTAACTTCCATTTAATTATTTTTATTTTTCAAGCCAATTATTGTCCTTATAAACCATATGAATTTTAATAAAATTTAGTCATTTAAATTAATTTCATTTCATTTTTTTCATTTAGTAATTTTATTTATTTATTTTTACTTATCAAGCTAGATATGGTCATCATAAAGCATATGAATTGTAATTTAATTAAGTAATTTAATTAATTAATTATTATTTTTTTTTTTACTTTTTAAGCCAGATCTTATCATTAAAACCATATGAATTGTAATTTAATTTAATTTAATATTTTTTTCCATTTAATTATTTGTATTTTTCAAGCCTATTTTTGTCCTTATAAACCATATCAATTTTGATAAAACTTAGTCATTTAAATTAAATTTCATATTTTATTTTTTTTTCATTTATTTATTTTTACTTATCAAGCTAGATATGGTCATCATAAAGCTTATGCATTGTAATTTAATTAAGTAATTTAATTAATTAATTATTATTATAATTTTTTTTTTTTTTCAAGCCAGATGTGGTCATTATAAACCATATGAATTGAATTTAATTTAATTAATGAATTAATTAATGTATGTATTTATTTACTTTTCAAGCCAGATATGGTCATTATAAACCATATGAATTTAATTTAATTTATATATATTTTTTTCCATTTAGTAATTGCATTCATTTATTTTTACTTTTTAAGCCAGGATATGTTCATTATAAAGCGTATGAATTGTGCTTTTCAAGCTTTACACAGTCATTATTATTAGAATCTGTCATCGTGTGAACATTTCTGAGGAAGTGTCTTGAAAATCTGAAACATCTTTTGGCGACTCCTTCCTTCATTCCAGCTAAAGTTAAAAAGACTCAGAGCAGGACAGATTCGTACTATTCTACAACGCGCCGAACGCTGCATTCAGAGACTAATGTCTTCTCTTGGATGCAATGATAAGCAGAAGCAGCGAAAGTCGTGCTCTTTCTCGCTCTCCGCGTTTCGAGATTAGTATCTTTCCTTTCTCTTGGATTCTGCTTTCGCCGAGAAACGCTGGCTGCGGATCCTGTTTTGCTTTTGAAACGCGGGCCATGCAGTTTTATCAGCGCTCTCCAAACCAAACATTTTCTTTGTCTTCAGAGGTTAATGTCTCGTAGTTCCACCCAAAGCTTGGCCGAGGTTCCCGGCGCGGTGACCAGAAGAGGGCAGTGTTACGTCACCGAGACCGTCGTACCGCGAAGGCTCGATTTCAGCATGCTAGCGCTGGGCCAGCATTTCTTAGCCGTCTCTGGCGGTTTGATCCGATCCGCTCAGAGCCCCCGTAAGCCCTTGAGGAAACACTCGCTCCGTAAACCACTAGCCAAACGTCCGTCGAGGGCATATAGAGACTTGATTAGTGCCAGTCATTGCTTAATTTCCGTTCGGGAAAAGAGGGATCACTGAAGTGCTGCAAGGCATGATGGGAATGTTTGAGAATGAAGGAGATTCTGGACCTTTTCCCTGGATGCTGTTGCAGAGCTGGAGTAAAAACACCCTTGCAGCAAGCACACATGCTTTTTGTACATTTCATTCATGCATCCATTCATTCACTCACCTGTGCACAAAATAAAAATAATAATTAAAATATTTAAAACTATTATTAAAATAAAACGAATAGTACTAAATAAATATAGAATTAAAAATTAATAATGATATCAAACATAATAATAATAGAGTTAGAGTTTATATTAATATAATATATAGTTTTTGGCAATATTTAAAATAGTTTTATTTGCAGTAAAATAATGTATTTTATTTAGTTTAGTTTAAGTGTATTTTTATAAAGAATGTTTGCAGTTAATTTATTTTATAAAAATTTTTTAAGCTCATTTTAGTTTAGTTAGCGCAAAGGAATCAACAAAAATCAATTTTTTGTTATATTTGCGATGCACTCTGTGTGATCTCTAAAAACAGAGCTTTTTTCCATCAGATGGACGAATATGTGAGCTGATTTGAGATGATTTAGAGCGGGATATGAACCTCAGCGAGGCTAATTTCTCAGGAACATTAACACATTTTCCAAAGGCATACTGAGCGTTTGGAAAAACAAAAGCGGCTTATGAAAACCCCACTTATTCTCTTCTTCTCTTCTCTTCAGATGCGTCTTACGATGCTGTACGGAGGGCAGGCTGGTCAAACAACATGCACAGCGGCAAAGGTGAGCGGTCAGAGAGCGGTCTTGGGTCTGGACGGTGATAGCGAGCGTCAGCCGACGGCCGGGACACCGAAGAGGCCCATTAAGTGCTTAGCAGTCGGGCCAGCTATCGCCCGTGTTTTCTTTGGATGAAGACTCGCGCGTCTGCTCGGCCAGACGAATGTGCTTAACTTTTTTCTCTCTCTCTCTCTCTCCTTCTTTCTTTCCATTTCTCAGGCTCTCCTACGGTGGTGTCTCAGAACGTGTCCAAGAACACTGAACAGGCTCGGCCTCAGCCCGGTAAGAAGCACACGTATGCGATCTCAAACACTTCGTCAAGCTTTAATGTTGAAAAGATCACGTCTCGATTAACTTCTCTTTCCTTTCAGATCCTTACCAGATTCTAGGACCCACCAGCAGTCGACTCGCTAACCCAGGTAACCGACCCATGAGAGCTAGTTTCTGAGCTGCACTGCATTTAGAGACGAATTCTGTTAAAACATTCATATTTTAATACAATTCTGGATGATGCAGGTTACTTTTATTGTTATGGCCACTAATTAAGAACTGCTTGATTCTATATTATTTCTGTTCTGTTCTAATATTCTATAAAATTTAATCTAAATAATTGAAAAACAAAACATTAAACCATTAAAATGAGTAGTTTTTCATTTGAATTTAAGTTTTAATCATTTATTAAAATGCATATTAAATGGAAATCATTTTTTTTTGGTTTTTCCTATAAAAAAGATTTTTTTTTATGAAATTTAAATCACTGCAAAAAGTGTAATATTTAAAAAAAATAATAATACATTTTTGTTTGGAATACTTGACAAGGCATCTCATTTTCTGTTAGTTTAAATTGAAAATACTAAAATAATTAAAACTGAAATAAAAAATAATAATATAATAATAAATAAATAATAAATAAATAAATAATAATATAAATCTAGAAAATCTAAATATTAATAAAAACTAAAATAATAATTTATAGACTATGCTAAAATAATGGTAACAATTAACAATAATTTGTTAACGTTATTGTATTAACTAACATGAACAAACAATAAATGATGGATTTGTTACACTATTTATTAATTTTTGTTAATGTTATTAACAAATGAAAATACAATAATTCATTGTTTATTCACGTTAGTTCACAATGCATTAATGTTGACAAACACAGCTTGCGATTTTAATAATATCTTAGTGTTTGCCGAAATAAACTAAGATTAATAAATGCCGTAGATGTATTGTTCATTCTTAGTTAAAACTAATGAACCTCATTGTGAAGTGTTACCAAATCTTTAGCATATTAGGTAAAGATAAAGATATTTTGTGAATTTCCTACCATAAATATATCAAAACTAAAATAAAAATATAATATGCATTGCTAAGGACAACTATAAGGGTCTCAATATTTATTTATTAAAATTTTTTGCACCCTAAGATTCCAGGGGCCTCATTTATAAAATATTTGAACCCATCCTAAATTTGATCTAACGATCATTTCTCGATGATTCATAGAACGAACGTACGAGCAGAAAACGCACATAGGCCTCTCTTTCAGACGTCGAACCGCGCAAATAAATGGTTTCAGCTCTTAATGTCATTAACATATAAAGTCATCATTAAAATTTAGAGCAGAGAGCTGCAGGAATAGCTTACGTTTTCAAAAACCTGCAATACCTGCGTGACGTTAAGCCGGCGTGGAGTTAAGCGTACGCACGCTTTATAAAAGAGGCCCTAGGTTTTCACATAGTTGTATCTCGGCCAAATATCGTCCTATCATGCGACGCATGCCGTTCGATGATTAAAATCTGGTCTTGCGGTCACTTAAAGCCGGCCTCTGGCGAAGCGCTGAGTTCGTGTGTGTTTGTCCAGGTTCGGGTCAGATCCAGCTGTGGCAGTTCCTGCTGGAGCTCCTCTCCGACAGCGCCAACGCCGGCTGCATCACCTGGGAAGGGACCAACGGGGAGTTCAAGATGACGGACCCCGACGAGGTGGCGCGCCGCTGGGGCGAGCGCAAGAGCAAGCCCAACATGAACTACGACAAGCTCAGCCGCGCCCTGCGCTACTACTACGACAAGAACATCATGACCAAAGTTCACGGCAAGCGCTACGCCTACAAGTTCGACTTCCACGGCATCGCCCAGGCCCTGCAGCCCCATCCCACCGAGTCCAGCATGTACAAATACCCCAGCGAACTGCCCTACGTGCCGAGCTACCACGCTCACCAGCAGAAGGTCAACTTCGTCTCGCCCCATCCCCCCTCCATGCCCGTCACGTCCTCCAACTTCTTCGGGCCCGCCGCCCAGTACTGGAGCTCTCCGACGGGAGGGCTTTATCCCAATCCCAGCGTGCCGCGTCACGCCAACTCACACGTGCCTTCCCACCTGGGCAGTTACTACTAAAACCCTTCGCCTTTCACCCCGCTGCCCGTACGCCGAAACTTGAACTGCACTCGACAAGAAGATAAATAAAAGCAAGCTGGAACCGGAGGGATTGTGGCCCGGAGAGTTAGCGCAACGTCGAAAGAAAGAGAAAGTAGAGCAAAACGGACCAAAAAATGGAGTACTACTTATTGGAGGATGTTGGGTTGGTGTTTTGTTTCGTTTCTTGTGCCTTTCTACACCGATAAAGCCAATAAAGACCACCTACGTACAAGTCGGCGAACGACCGAGAAAATAATCACTGTAAACTCACCCTGTGTGTTTAATGCAATCGTGAACCCAGCGTTTATATGTTTTTTTGGACCTGGTCCCCGCTTCCCTTTGGATTTTATTGAAAGCCGCTTCGGTTACGCGAGTTTTATCTCCTCAAGTCGTGACTGAAACTCTCTTTTCTACGCAAATCTGGCAACTGGAAAACACGTTGGCATGATTGTTTATTAGGAGCTTCTCAGGCTAGCTGGCTCAAGCTAAACTCATCTATAGCACTCCTCTATGCTGATGGCGTTGACGCGAAGCCCGCTTTTTCGTTTCTGACGCACGGTGTCCCGTTTCGTTGGCCAGTGAGAATCCACTCGATTTCATCTCAAAGCAGCCGGAGTGTTGAGTCCACGCGAGATTTGCGTCTCGGACGGATGGACTGAACGAACGCGGGCATCGCGCGAAGTACCTCTTCGACCGTTGAAACAGCAGCACGAGACGTTGAAACCAGAGATTCGCGAACGCTGTGCGTTTGTCAGACCTATTTGCTAGTAATTTTTTTTCGTTTTTTTTGATCAAAGGTCAACTAGGCATTAAAAGCATCTTACTGTATAAATTATGCAGAGCTATTTTCATATGTGACAGTGTTAAGAATCAAACGTTAATACGAGTTGACCTCGGTCAAAATGCAAACTTTTTTTTTTTTTTTTTTTTCTTTTTAAATCAGTTACTGAAGGTAGTTTTTACTACGTAGGTGTTTTGTATCTGTACATATGGGCAATAAGTTTATGAATGTTTTCTTGTATTTTTCAGAAAATGCTTTTTCTAAAGTTCTTGGTTGCATCGCCATGGCAATAAGAGGGTTATTTTGATACGTAGTTGATATTTTTATTCCTTTAAAGCAAATGTCTTACCAAACTTGCTTAGAGACAATCTCTTCTACGTAAGTAATCGTTCCCAAAGTGCCAAAACAATGCCTTAAAGCCAAAACGTCCGGACAGTGTTATACAAGCGTCTGCCCTTGTGTGTAGCATTAGGAAAAAAGCTGATTGAAAATCCCCAGCTCCTCATCTCTTTAAGGGATCACTCTCAGATATGAAGGAATTGTGCTATTTTATACATGCAAGTATTTGGATATTAAATTTATTACTATATAAATATATATGAAATATTGCAATTAACCTTTTTTTTCGTTAATTTTGTCGTTTCTGCAATTTATTAAGTATTACCTTTTGTAAAAGGGTCTGTTGTATAGGTAAAATGTGACAAAATAAATGTTTTTACATTAAAAATCTCTCCGTATAGCTTTTTTACTGCGCGTCATTTTGGGCCGAGCGTGATTTGAAGCGATATTTTGATCAAATTTGCCGAAAGGGTGTTGGTCGTGTGATCGCATGCAAATAATGTCATCTTTATCTCAGCTGTTAAATATTAAATCGCTCTGGTAAACAGATGAATAGGAAAATCCGCGCCTGGCATACACCGTTTGTGAATCAATCTTTCGGTCTGGACCGCGTGATATTTCATCTAATCCAGGACCGGTTGATCATGAACAATCGTAGGCGCATCTGAGGATCACTGTGACATTAAATCTGGCGAGCGTTCGTTTATTTGGATTTTGATCTACTGTTTTGGTAAGAAAAGGACTAGATCATAAAAAATGAAAAACCTACTGGAAATTCTGAGATGAATAACGTGAAATAATAAAAACGAAAGAAATCGGTGACGTAATGTCAGTGTTAAAGGATTGCAAACACATGGATAGTCCTAAGGTAAGATATATTAATTCTAAGTGTTTGGCAGTAAGAGCTCTTCAGAGCATTATCTCCATCCCACGTCTAATATATTTTAAAGCCTCTTTATTATTTGATGTGTCATGTAGTGAGTCAGCAGACCACGGCCTCAGACAGCAGCGCTCCATCACGCACCACCCTTTACTTACGCACAACTCTCCACGCTTACACTTTATGAGCTTTGCAAATTTCCAAGTAGTCAGCGCCGCTAAGGGCACAGCTGTGACACTGACTGCTTTGTTTGGCTTCATGTGAAGAGACTTTCCTGCAAGATCCACACTAGCTAGGCCCTGCCGGCTCCAGTGGAACCAGGGACCAGAAATGAATTGTGTGCGTGTATTTTATATTTTGTATGCTAGAATTATATATTGTATATAACATGAATTCTTTTTCATGAAAATTTTTATTATGATGTTTTATTGCGTTAGTAAGCTGCATTTTATTAGCTGTTTACTTAACAAAAAATTTGAATGCACAATTAAAAAGAAAAAGGAAAAATGTTTGGCAATGGATTTTATTAAATACATATTAAAAAAAAATAAATAAATAATAAAAAAAAAAATATATATATATATATATATATATATATATATATATATTATTTTATTTATTTATTTATTTTTTAACATATATATATTGGTGTGGAATGCATATTTCCTAAATACAGATTTGCAAGCACCAAGGTGACTGTTTGTCATCTATTGCTTTGTCTTTTGCGCCCTCATGTGGTGAATACTAAAAATGTGATTTTTATCGTCATTTTCAATTAACGAATATACAAATTGCAATTCTTCTTTTTTTATTTATAAAAAAAGGATATTTACAAAATGATACAAAAAAATTACCTACACAATAACGAAATATTAACAATATCTATTCATTTACAAAGAAATACACAACCCCAGAGCGATTCAGAGCGTAAAAGCATCTGCTGGTTCACTGGAATCTGAAATCAGTACATCTTAGACTTTTTTATACACAGACAATCGTAATCTCATGAATCTCATATAATGAACTTTCAGTTAATACTCTCGCTCTCAATGACCCTGTAACAGAAGATACTTCTAGTTTCACTTCAAGTACAATTTACGCCTTTATATTTTTGATATTGTCAGAACAAAGCAACACTAGCTGCTCTTAAAAATAATAACTACCTGAAATAAAAAAAGTGACACTGCAATTCGTTTTTTAGTGGGTAGATAGGGAATAAAACTCTCGTCTTGCCTCTTGTGCTCGCTTTGAGAGACAAAGAGCATTCGTTTGCGTAGTGCAAGACAGCGAACATCGCTCAGTACATGTAAGTCAAAAAGCTTTACATCTTGGTGACGTTAGGCGTCTCGATGTCAATCACCTCAAAGCCCTGGTTGTCGATGCCGCTGATGGAGTGGTGATGGTGTCCGGCCTCGTTGTGATAGCAGTAGGTGCAATGAGCCGTTGGCACAGGTACCACCTTGGCGAAATTGGAGAAGTCCACTCGGTATTTTCCCTCCTTGCTGCGGGAGATGATCGGGAGAAAGTCGTAGCCCCAAATGATCTCCTGAGGAATGTAAGAAGTCCTGACCTGGCAGGAGGAGCTGGTGGACTCGGCCGTGCCGTCGAGAAACACCACGAGCTCAAACTCCTGCTGATGCAGGGTGTCCACCGCCATCTCGAAGAACGGGCTGGTTTTGTCGATGACGTGGTACAGGGTCAAAGGGCACACAAAAAACAGACTGTCCTTGCCGGATTCCACCATGAAGTCAATGCTGACCTGGTCCAAGATGACGGTCTCACCTTCTTGAGTGACCGTGGTCCTCAGGAGCTTGCCGTAAATCTGGCTACCGATCATCAAGGTCTTGCGCAGGTTGGCCACGCGGATCTGAAGGCAAAGGGTGCCCTTTTTGGGACAGATGACCGCCTGGTCGGTGAAGGTTATGGTCTTGGCTCTCTTCTTGGGAAGAGCGATTTTTGCCATCACCACGCCGCACCAGAAGCAGTTGATTATGGTGCCGATGAGACTCTGGATTATGATCAGAGCCACGGCTCCGGGACAGACGTCGGTGACGTACAAGTTTCCGTAGCCGATGGTGGATTGGGTCTCCAGCGAGAAGAGGAAGGCGTACGTCAGTGTGTTGACGCTGTAGGCGCACGCCGTGTGGTTCGCGGGAGGATTCTGCCACTTTAGGTCGCCGTTGTTTCTGGCGATCCAGTACCAGAGGAGGCCGAAGATGAACCAGCTGAGGGTGAAGGACGCCACGAAGTGCAAGATGACGAAGCGCCATCGGGTCTCCACGAAGGTGGTCCATATGTCGAGGACGTAGGCGAAGCGGTTTCGGTGCATGACGTTGCCGAACTCGATGTTGCATCGGCCGTCTTTGGTCACCAGGCGGTATTTGCGAACTCTCCGCTCTGATATATACTCCTTCACCACCTCTCTCAAGGAACGAGTCATGTTGATGGTCTGTCTGGGAAGAGAGTGAAGCGATATTTGTCAGAACCAAACCTGGCCAAAACAAAACAGCAGACCAGAAACTCTTGCAATAGAGAATGCGTTGTCCGACAGAATAAAGTATTTAGGGATAAACACTGCGTATTGTTATGCATGAAACAGGATAGCCGAATCTGTCCACATACCGTACGTGCGTGAACACATGAGATGATTTCAAGTTTTGAAAACAGTAAACAATTCTTTAGAATCTGGGCCGAACAACATTACCAGTAACTTCGAGGAACGCATTCCAGTAGCAATATTGTTAGTTGCTGAGGCTCTTTGTTAAATCACGTGAATCAGATCAGACAAATTCCGTGCTTTTTTAATAGGACGATTTATTTGAAGAACGCGCGAACGAGCGTGTTGTTAATTGTTTAGTAGCTATTAGCCGATCTGTTAGACCTATGCAAGATGGCGTCAGTACTTTTGCGTTTATAACATAGTACTGTTTAAGGAAAAGTTTTAGTACCTCTAGTGTTCTCTGAAATGCATGCACAGGTACGTTTTTGTATATTAAAAGGTTTCTCCGCAGGCTTGGATTCACCATCACGCTACTCGACTCGCCGCATTCTGAATGTTTCATTGTACTTAATTAGAGCAGTAAATAAAAGCGTTGATAAATGCAGGCGTCGCATGGCAAGCTCGTTCAGGGCAGTTAGCTGCGGGTAATCTCCGCTTATCTGTCGTTTATGAGCGGCTGAGCGCTGCTCGGTTCGCTCCGGATCCATTTGTTCCATCTCTGGAGTGTGCTTAATGTTTAATGCAGGGTCTATTAGAATACACATCAACTCTGTTCCGAAGCTCAATTACAGCACAGAATAGCAACTGTTCAGCCCAGCCAGAGGAACCCGCAGTTCCCGTCCGCCACCAATCATCTGCTCTGCAGATTTATGAATTTAATGTTCCCAAAATACCATGAGGGATATCGGTGCTGATGAGTGAAGCAGACTGCACGTCAGACGAGCGGAGCTTTGCACCGCAGACCCAAGAAAGCATGGCAGATGTAGAGAAGTTCGGCTTACCTGCTGCAGAAGTCCAGGTGCCAAAACTTCACTCTTCGCTCTCCGGTTCGCTTGCTTGTGCGTTTCGGTCCACTCTTTGCCGGCTTTTAAATGTGAGCTAAAGCAGGAAATCGGAAACAAACATGTGCGTGTTACTCATTAATAAGTCGTGACCGTCCTTAACTCTTTCACACTCTGCTGCTCTCTCTTTCTAGTCGGGTGTCTCTGAGTCTAACTCGTGCCCAACTCTTCCTTTTTGTAGGCTTCCCTCCTACTCACACAGTCATGCCGTGTTTATCCCTTGTTTATGCATACACAGAAATGCTTTACGCAAAGGGAGCGTGCAGGGTGCATTTACTCGAGACGGAAGTACTTATCCACACACACACTCCCGCACGACAAGCTGGAACCGCTGAACTGTTGAAGGTA
>NC_056716.1:14737288-14887288 GCF_018831695.1 Puntigrus tetrazona
AAGACTAATCGACTACATTTACCCGAGGCTAGCTGCGTTTTACTGCAGTCATGTTGACTGCACCACCTCTCCTGGGGTGTTCCTCTTTTTCCTATATTCAAGCTATCTGAGAATACCTGTGTGCCAGATCAATGATTGCTCCTCAGTTCACGGTTTAAGTAACAAGCTATTACTTCTTATTGCCCACACTTTGTGGTCTGGGTAGTTGGTAGGTGATGTGGATTGGGGATCTCCTTAGTATAGTCTTCTGAAAATGGTTGTATTCCAGGTTTTAGTATGACAGGATGGGCTTATCTGAATATAGCTATCTGAGACTATCTGTGTTCCACAGCAGTTGTTTTGAACCCTCTTATGTAGTGGCCCTTTTCCTAGCCCTTAGTTTCAGTCCAGTACATCTTCCTGGGTACATAGTTATCTGAGGATATATGTTTTTTTTTGGTCCCTTGCTTGGACAGTGTTATCTTCCCTGTTAAGGAAATAAATAGATTGCCCACTCTTTGCGGTCTGGGCAGTTTCAGGTAGGCTTACCTGGTTTTTAGTTTGGTCCCATAAGGTAACCCCTTGTATAGGTATATAGTTATCTGGAGGTAGCTATGTGGCTGCTCTTAGGGCTTTTTAAGTAGCAATCTCCTGAGCCCTGGTTTAGACAAGCACTATTTCCGCTGCAGGATTTTAAGTACATAGCCATCCCTTTGGTTTGGGTAGCTTCTTAGGAAGGACCTTTGTCATATAGCTATCTGTGGGTAGCTGTGTCTTAGCTGGGGTTGTTTGTAGCAATCTTTGAGACCAGGATGTATTCTGGCTATTATTGCTTACATAGCATAGCTATTTGAAGATGGATATGTTCCTTAGTTAGGGTGTTCGCCCTTAATTGGTCTCACTCTTTTTAACAATTATCTTGAGTAACCTGATGCTTCAGTGGATTGGCCCCTTTCCGAGGAAAAGTTTGGTGTATGTCTTTCACCTCCTTGGTACCTCGGCATGGCGTGATTGGATATCGTTACTTTAAAGTGTCCACCAGAACACAGTGTTGAGTTCCCTAAAAGGGGAACATCTCAGGTTACTCATGTAACCATGGTTCCCCGAGAGGAAATCAGCGTATCATACGCACAACCAAACCTATGGCATCAACTCCAAAAAAAAATTTTGTGTAAGTAATACCACGTTTTTGTTTTAATTTCGCATACTATTTAAAAGTTTTGTTATATGGTCTGTGGCAGACTTTGTCAGAGCAACAATTCAATAAACAAAATATTTATGCGGCTTGAACTGTAGATATAATATCATCTCTTGCCCTATAGTAATTGATGAATAATTGAGACTGGTGTTGTTTTATGGTTGTTAATTGTGTATCTTTGATTTATATGTCACTGTTGAAATGCCAAATGCTTGCGTGAGTGTACACTGCAAGTACACTTTCTCTAAGGAAAAAAGTAACTATTCCACTAACGTAAATGGTTCCAAACAAAGCCATGTTGTTCCATCACCAGTAACACAAAGCAGTGTTTCCTTATTGAAGGATTTAGCATTTTTGAATGAATCGAGTGAGTCAGTGATCCACTGATCTACTGATCCAGTAGTATATTAGTTCATTCCTGAATTAATCAGCCCTTTTGAAAGAGTCCATTAAATAAATCACTCAAAGAAGACAATGTCTTGCCACCAACTAGGCTACTATCAATTTTAGTTTCACATTTAAAAGTTTCACTATTTTTCCTATCATTTCATATTTCTATATCCCACTTTTTATATTTAAAACATATATTTTTAAATGCATCCCGTGCATTCTGACACGTGTATGATGCTACTTAAAAGGATAGTTCACCCCAAAATGTTAATTTTGTCATCATTTACTCACTCTCATGTCATTCCAAACCAGTGTGACTCTTTTTTTAATGCAACACAAAAGAACATACTGTTGGTATGATTTTACTGTATGGATAGACATCCATTAAAAAAACACTAAAAAGTAACTTCTTTGGTGATCCACTGATGTTGAAACGACAACAGAAGAGTGAAACATAGACATTAAAAGCAATGCTAAATGCTTTGATTTTCATCTAAGTGCGAGTTTTCATTTGTCATCACAGCGCTGTTTTCTTTTCATTTCGAATTGGCCTTGTGTTTACTAGTTAACTGAATCAATTTAAAGCAATGGTGTTTTAGAATTCAAAGAGCCTTGAGCATAAACACAGAGCAATGTTTCTGAAGTATTACCACAGTTTTTTTCTGTTTTGCATCAGTATTCTGTCTTATTATAATAATTACTTTGGGAAAAAAATTACTTGCTTTAGTGACCAAATTATAAAGTATTAGAGTCTAAAAGACTCTGTTTATTAGTGTTCACGCTATTCAGCTGTTGTGTAGATCTCAGTTCTGGAGAGTGAAAAAAGATCTTGACCTTTCAGGTGCACAGCATGAACTCTGTATATATGTGGCACCCTGGTTCTCCTGTCAGTCGTTCAGATATAATCTTCATTCACTTCAATACCTTCTTGCGCTTTGACATGCCGAAGACCGAATTTTCTTCAGTGAAGCTTTCAATGGAAAATCCATAATAAGCTTTTCAATAATACCAAACCACGAAATGTTGCCTTAGGCTGCCATTCAAGATCACTGATCCAAGAAAGAAGTTTTTCCACACTGACTTTTCTGCTGCGATGTGAACTCGTTCGTGTGTTTGTGTAAACGGCAACAGTTGTAAGTCTCAAATCCAATTTATACGACAAAAAGGCTGTCGTTCTGTGAAGAAAATGCTGAGTCTCTATGACCTGGATGTTTTCTACCATGCAAATTATTTAGAAATTACATGCATTAAATGGCCGGCAGGACATTTCTTTATTTCTTTTTTAACTCGCAACATATAAAAGTTACATATAAATGCACAAAAATGGCTGACTTTTTAAACTTTGACTTCTTATTCGAGGTGACAAAGTAAAGTTTCTCTTCACCCTTCTGTGATCATAATGATATAATCACCTGTGCCAGGTGGCTAAGGGGGGATTTCATTGCTGAAGTGTAAACGTTAATGACCAACTTAGTTCCACTGAATGACTTGAATGAGTCACACACTCCAGGCGACACTCCCGCTCATATTTTCCTGCTTTTTGATTCCCAAATCAGAAAGCCGATGTAGCTTTCGGAGCCAAACATCACAAGCATTATTTTCTAAGCTAGAATCTCTTTAATAAGTTTTTCATTTAATGCATTTTGTGTATCATTTACTTCGAGTCCTGGAAGTCATTATCATTCATGGTCAGTGTATCATTATTTGTACGGCCATGGTTTCTTTTTAAACACCAGCAAAAAACAGATTTACTTCGTAAACCAACCTTGACTTGACACCAGGGGAACAAGCCATTCCTTGAACTGTCATAGAATGAATGATACCGTGTTAATTCATTTTAGTATTTAACAAAGTTTGCCTTGAACGCGTTACTTTGTTTAAAAGGCATTCATGCAGAATTAAAACTTGTTGTTCTTCACAGACTACAGGATGAAGATGGAAACTGAACCAATGACCTTTTAGGTTTGCCGGTTTCTGGGAAATGAACATCACAGAAAACATAAAACTAATGCATGTAAGTATCCATTTGTTTGTTGGTTTGTCTGAACAAATCACACAGAGCTTGTTACAGAGATGCATAAAACAAACTAAAGTGTCCGAGTTAGCAGTGCACATGATCAAATGATCAATTTGTATGAATTTGAACAAAAATCTTAAGGTCGTGTCTTGTTAACTCACACACGCAGCTTTGAAACGGGATGCAACGATGCACTAAAAACGTATTTCACTGATAGTTTTCCTTCCGCAAAAATGACTAAAAAAGCGTATGCATGCCGGGCCAGTAGTGGCGATGTCACTATGAACATTAGACTCAAAATGTAATAAATGCAAGACAGCATCGTTTCAACAAATTCACGTTTTAGTTGTTTACATGGAGACAATAATGGTATCATTCTCAAAAACGTTTTTGTTCACTTTCGCAAATGCCTGCTAAAATGGTCTTTTTTACAATCAAACCGATAAAAAACGCGACTCACAGATTGATTTGAATCTTCGCTCGTTGTTTGTTTCGATGTAGTACTTTTCTAACAGTGAAGCTTGAGTCTATCTGAACTAGTTTTAAATGACGTGGAGCTTGTAGCTTTCTTGTATTTTGTTTCTTTTTTTCCCCCGACATACAGACGTAACAGATCTGGCGTCTCAGCTGTGGAGAGAAAAATTGCAGGAAAAAACTGAAACTCACCTTTTTCTTCAGAGTGGAGAAAACAAACCTCGATCACCCGGCCGCTTCAGCGTCCTTCTTCATCTAGAATGAGCTGATTCTGCATCTCAAGCCTCTTTTTTTACTCCACTCACTTTCTGAGAGCACAAAGAGTTCATAAAATAGATACATAGTACTTAATAATGTGCCAGATCCTGTTTAGATCCTCGTTTGGCTTGATAAACTACGCCAGTCAGAGCTGGTGTCTAGCCAGCAGAAAGCTGTCAGTATAGACAAGGCCAAGGACTGCTGGCAAACAGCGGCTGCATTTTAGCCAAAAGCTCCTTGTTTACTTCGAGAAGGAGAGCATCCGAGAAACAGCCTGATTTTGTGCTCCACGTCTCATGTATCGAAACATCACCTCTTTGTTTTAGGAATATTTAAGGCACCTGCGATCGGAGGCATTGCAGTTCCACAGCTTTCTGAAAGGAGTCGCTGCTGAGCATAAACAATCACACGTCGTACCCAAGAATAATCAGCTTCAGAGACGCCAACGAAAGCTCCGTTATCAGGCCTCAATTTAATTGTGAAGTCTGGGTAGTCTGCTAACGCTGGGCTGATGTGAAGAACCGATCCGCGCTGTTATTCTCTCATGTGGGCGCTGAACACCACTTCAAGCTAAAATGAGACGGTCCAGTGTGATTTATTATAAAACTCGGCTCAGCAGGTGAGTAAAGTGCACTGAACTGTTGAACAGCGCGTATGTAGCCTGACTGTACTTTCATCAGCAATCTACAGTAGAGCAAATAAAATATTTTTAAAGGGACGGTAATTTAATCACCCTCGTGTCTTAACATACATGCATATAACAAACCGCGCTGGGGTCTTCTGATTAGGTTCAAAATAACTAGAAACATGATAACAAGAAAAAACATAAAACCATTTATTATATATCATAGTATGATGATAGTATATTATAATATGTATAATCTCAGAATATGGTCCACCTGCAGAATTCGCGCAACATTTATTACTTACTTTAACAGAAAGAAAGTTTGGTTAATTAAAACCATAAAAAGGTGTTTTCATTATTTACATAAAATGAATGTATTAATAAAATAAATATATGAACAATTTTAGAGACATATTTACTACTACTACTACTAATAATAATAATATTAATACTAATAATACATTATAATTGCTATACCTAAAATAGGAAATTGTAGACCTATTTTTTAATTAAAAAAATTAAATCTAATTTTAAATATCAAAAAACTACAAAGCATATCAGTGGTACAAAAATGGGCTGTCATGGTTAACAAATGTTATTATTATTTATTTCATTATTTTTTAATCATAAGTTATTGTCACAATTTATAGGTTATTAAAGAAAGCGTTACTGTATTGACTTCTGTGTTTAATGAAAGACACTCATATCTCAGAGGGCAACGTCAGTGACCTAAAGTATATTTATATTCTGAAGTAGCAGATTATTCCTGAAGTTCTCGGTTGTAATTATGATTTGAAGAGCCGTTCAGATGCAACTCATAATTATGGTAATTCGTAGTATTTTCCACCTCAATACTCGAGGGAACACACTGAAAGTGACGTACTGCAGATACAAACGTGCTGTGCTTTTCATTTCTACAAAACAATAAACTGTACAGAAGTGAAATGTTAAAGAAATGTTGATTACAATAAACCTAGCAAACTACAGTAGTTCAACACAAAACAACTGAACATTAAGCGCTTGTTATAACATCAAATATGATGCTGCTTTTCCTTCTAACCAGGACAAAAAAGGGACAGAAATCACCCAGCCTTCAAGCTTTTGTTGTCACATCAACCATGATGCACGCATTCCAATGAAGAAGGATGAAAGAGAAAATCACACGTCAGTCAGGTGACAAGAACACTCACAGCGGCAGTGCTTTACACTTTTTAACCAAAATTGCAAACTGTGACCCTGTATATTAATTCTAATTCTAATTCTAATTCTATAAAAAAATAAATAAATAAATATATATATATATATATATATATATATATATATATATATATATATATATAATATATATATATATATATATATATATATATATATATATATATTTAATTATTTACTTTTTCATTTTTTATATTTATAAATAAATGTAAAAAAAAATATATATATATATATATATATATATATATATATATATATATATATATATATATATATGGCAAAATTGCTATTTAATTAAATTGCTCAAAGATAAATTTGTCCAGTTCTTTCATTTCACATAGGGACCATTTGTAAACACTAATTTGTGTCTTGCGGCAGATTCTCCATCAGAAAAGTCTGGGTTTTGACTATAGACATGTAGATTGTCGTGCAGCTTTGGCGGCATGTTTTAATGTCGTTGTCCTCCTGAACTTTAACACTAGTCTCAAATCTTTGCACTCTTAAATAGGTTTTCTCTCACGAATTGCTCACTGGCTTCATCCATCTTCCCCTCAACCCTGCTTATAAATCAAGGACTTGCTACCGCTACCTCGTTTCAGTGCGGGGACACACTTTTTATGCATTCGGCAGACGTTTTATCCAATTTTGTCCAATTTAATCCTATTATTTCAGCTTTTATCCAAAACAGCTTTCATTGCATTGCATTCAAAATAGAAATGTATCAGTTGATGTAGTCTCCAGTATCATAATCAGCCGTGTGACGCTCCACTGTCTGAGCTCCAGACATGATCAAGTTTATTCGTGCACTCCTTTAAACATCGTTGCAACCAACGCCTCGCTGCACTGTGGGATGTTTGAGATTACGTTTAAAACTCGAGCCCAACCGCTTCTCGTGACCCCAGACCCAGACAAAGATGTAAATGTCTTTGTTAGTTTTTGCCTTGCTTCGTCAGTAGAAAAACGCACATAGTATTTGATGTTCAAACATTCCCTCGTGGCCTGTGACATTTATTTGTTTTCCCCTTCACGCACCTCAATAGGAATACGTGCATCATTGTTGACACGTCTTTGAAACCCTTGACTCAAGCGTTTTTGACTATTTTTAGTGATTATTTTTCAATGTTATTTTAATCTCCATTTTAGCTTCATTTGTCCTCTGAAGCACTGTCTTTATATCGGTTTGCTGTGGAATAAAAACACTGGAAGTTGTAACAGTCGCAAAACCGTTTCTCTCGTTGATATCTCTTTCGTTTGTTTTTTTTATCTGTTGCGCAATTTATTTCATTTTTCTTTGGTACAGCAAGCGCTGATGAATCATGTGGTGATGAATAGGCTCAGAGTTTATGTCATGTTGATTTCATGTATCGTTTTCATGTTATGTTTAACAAGTTAGTAATTTATTGTTTTCGTTTGAATTTTCAGTCCAGTGTCACGTGATGCTTCGGAGGTCATTCTGATACGCTCAAAAATAAAATACAAAAAAAATTATAAAAATAAATAAATAAACAAAATAAAAATAATCGATTTTATTTTATCATTTTAAGAAAATTTACACTTTTATTTCGCAACATATCAGTACCTTTGACAGCTTTTGTACCCTTTTATGAGATTTTACATGGTCCGCTGCGTTGGTGACAAAGCTATAATAAATTGATCTTTTCGTGATACATCTTTGTCTTCTGGGTGTCATCTCCGTGCTTCAGCCTGGAAAAAAAACCTCACAAAGTAACAGAGCGATAGATTTAATGGACGGCATAGCATCCTGGCTACAAATGAAAAAGTGCACCCTCCAGACTGTAACCGGACGTCACTAACAGAGTTATACGTGGGAATGATTTGGTGATTTTGAGGGCCAATGCTCCAGATCGCCTACAACGTTCCCAGTTAGACCGATGCAGGATCCAATCCAATTAATTTGATGTATTTGTCCTTTCTCTGCTAGTACTTATTGCTGGCATTCACAGCTTTACCAAAAGTGCGTAAGAGACCTTATCGAGGATTCTTAGAGATGTTCCTGAACTGGGAGCCAAACTGTGCTTTATGGGGTTATTTTTTTGATTTCACAGCAAACAGATAAAAAGAGATCAGCAGTAAAGGTGCAATAAACAGCTCGAACTTGACAAAAACAAACTGTCCGCTGATGAAAACACTACACGATGGGGTTTGAAGGGTATGTTATAACATTAAATATGATGCATTTTCCTTTGGAAGAGGAAAAAAAGAGCAAAACACACAGCATGACCCAAAAGAGTGTGTTTTAACGTTAAATATGAGGCAAACTTTCCTATTCACTGTGCATGGAAAAAAACGAACAAAGAGATTAAGCACTTAACAGACGTATATGACGTAATTGTGCATGTGCATGCAGGGTTATTATAACGCAAACTAAAATCGTTAAATGAAGAAACGCTTTTATTTCTCAATCAATCAATTAACGCTAAAATGTCCGCCCTTTGTTGTAATTGCAAAATAAGGTACTTTTTTATCTTAATGAACCAACTTGTTAAACGTGTGAAATGCAGTTTTCATTTGCAGTTTAATAAAGGGTTTTTTAAAGGCTTTCCCCAGTTCAACAAGTCTGTGAAACCTGTATCAGGGTTCAGGCTGAGAACCGTACATCGTCTTTTCAGTGAAAGCGCTCTGAGCGACCGCAGAGAAAAAGCCTGAGAAAAATATTCTCATCAAGCAATGTCTACTTGAGACACTTGGAGAAACGACCTACAGGCTGGACTTGAGCCGCTGAAGACAAATCCACTGGATTCCCACCCAACAGTTTCACCGCACTGTGATATTCCACGCGCTAGCATTTCGTTTTTATCAAGCTGTGAAGGATTTGCTCAATTAATGCGGTCTGATTTACACAAATAAGGTGATTTTCTTCCTTATGTGGTGTGTGGGAGTGAAAGACAAGATCCTGACCGCTGCCCGTCTATAGACAAAATAACAACGAGACAAATGCACCAAAAACAGACAACCCACACGATAATATACAAATTAAACGCGCAGTTTGGTTATTGCTTGGCTATCACTTAACGCTTAACCAACAGCGCTTTCGTAAGACTGGGATACTTTATGCCTAGAAGCAGAAGAGATAAAAAATAAAAGCGAGCGCTTCCAAGCACGTATACCCGAGGTTTCTCACAGACTCCTTGCACTCACACTCCATTTTCTGCTTTTAAATGCTATTTCAATTGTTAGCCAAAGATTCCTTCAGACAAGCTCCTGCTGGAAAACAGCTCGAAACGATCTAACAGACCGTCTGGCGCACAGCTACGCTTTAAAGTCTGCTCTTTCAAGAAGACAGCAGCGGCATGCGTCCCCAAATCGTTGAGTCAATAAGTCGAACATTTCATTGGAAGTGTATCATTCTTCTGCTTCAACAGTTACGTGTTCCCACTAAAGCTCCTCGTGCGTTTTCACGGTTTTTGCTCGCTCAGCTCCTGAATATTCGACATACGCCGCATCGTATTTCCATTGCTTGGATCTAGAAACACCGTCGCTGAACATCAGGGGCAGACGGCCAGATAATTAACACGCTATAAAAGAATACTAGATCTGTCACAGGCAGATATATAGATGCCTATAATGTTTGCATGTGAATAGTAGCTTGCTTATTAAGGTCAAGTGACCATTGTCTAGTCAACTGATATTTTTAGTTTACTTGGATGATTGTATTTAGGCTTCTAAATTTGAAACACCAAGTTTATCATGCTGAAAAAAACGTGTAGGAATCAGAAGCTTTTGTTGGTGTATATATGTCGACTTGAATCCTTTATCTTGTCTATACATGCTAGCACACGTTAGCTGAAACGCTAGACTTAAAAACACTCTAAAAACATCAGCCATCTTGATGGTTTCATCGATATTCACGGTACACATGCTGCTCACTATCATCTTTTCATTCGTGTCCCGAAACACCCGAGTGAAATCAAATCAGGCATTTAACCGATTCTGTGATTCACTGCTGCTGCACCCGAGGAGTTAACTACTCGTTTTGGCCGAAGGCCTTGTTTTTGTCTATATTTTCTACTTCACATCATCAGCGCTGTGAACAATATCTCTCCTTCTCTGCAGGCAGCCTACGTAGCGCTCAGTACAGCATCAGCAAATCACTTTCTGGACTCTCGGTCTCTGCACAATCCTCCGCTGATAACTGACGCTTCTAACCGCTGACAACTTGACAAAGTATTATTTTGTCAAGTCGAGAAAAAAGATTAACCCCGACTGTATTTACCCCAGCTGGAGGTCTTAACTAATTCACATTCTCCTGTTTCAATCATCACCTTATGCTCAGAGCTAATTGAATCCTTGGGGAGCCAAATCCCCACAGTTACACAAAATTAACACTGAGATGCATATGTCCTGAAGTGCTTTTCTCGCCCCGCGTTCCACCAAACGCTCAGCTACAGCTGCAACAATTTAGAGCCATTATTTCATTTTTGCTACTTCACTCTATATAGTTTGTATAGTTTAATATTATGGATTTCCGCACGTGTATATTTTTATTTACAGTATTTATTATTTATGTACACACACACACACACACATATATATATGTATGTATATATATATATATATATATATATATATATATATATATATATATATATATATATATATATATATATATATATATATATATATAAAACAATAAGAATTATTCACATTCTAATAATAATAATAATAATACTAATAATAATTATTATAATTAGGAATTTAATGTCCACAAGGGACGTTTGGTCTCGGGTTAGTGATTTTCATGTATGAATATAAAAATGAAAAGACAAAGCTGTGATAAAAATAAATATCCTCTGAAAAATAAGTGTTTGAAGCCTTTTTTTTCACATTCAGTGATTAGAGCGAAACACATTCCTGACAGACTGCTACAGGACAAAGCTAGTGTCTGTATCATCCTGTCCTGATTGTTCTTGTTGCCCTCGGTGTGTTTTGTCTTTATTATTTTATTATGTCTCCTATTGTTTTGTCAGGTCACGGTATTTCAGTTCTGCATTCACGGGGTCAATTCATAATCATTTATACCGGACAGACAAAACAGAGAAAAAGAGAGAAACGGGTCAGAATGTGAATGAAACCAAATTCTGGTTCAGTCTAGAAAGAAAAGCATCCGCTAAATGCTTTTATTCCTACATATCGCAGAATGTTTCAACAGCACTTCGCATTTTTAAAACATAATTTACACGCTGATACAGATCGCACTGATTAAAACTGGCCTGTCCTAACCTAATGAAATTAAGAAAGAAAGATTTATGACGCGCTGCATTGATCTGCTGTCGTTATTTCCTCTGCTCTCACGTGTCTTTAACCTTCCTCTCAAGTCTCTCAGTGATTCGTTAAGGAAAAATAAGCAAATAAAAACAAGCTTGGAATAATAAAGGACCAAGCTCTTGATTACACTTAGAGGATTAATAACCCATTGAAAATGTTCATTGATTTTGCAGTTACAGGGTCAGCTGATTGATGCGGCGTAAAGTAATGCTTTATCACACGTTAAAAAGAGAGATATATAAAAGAAGCACTGAGATGTTTCTTCCGCTGTTTGTTACCTGCTGATCAAAACAGAAAACTCTTTTGAGTTTACAGGACTCTTAAACGTGATGTGCATACAAAATGCTTAAGTATATTGTTAAATATGCACTAGGAGGTGTCTAATTGTCTGTTCTCGTTCACTTCAAAGGCAGCTGCCTGACTAGAATCCATACGCTATGCAGTATGCATAGACAAGGACATTATATATAGTATATATTATATAGTACTGTTTCTTAAAGCAACTGACAGTTAAACTAGATGAGTCAGATCACAGCGAGCGAATAAACCGAAGCAATTTAAGCCCCGTCTCATGTGAACTATATTGAATTTGTGTATTTTAATTATTAAATGTTTATTAAAGAGGAAAAAAGAAGCGATACTTGTACAGTATTAATGAAAACAAGGCCTTTAGGTGTACTTAAAGAGAGTAAGAGAAAGTGTTTTACTTTAAATGTGTTTTAAATAGTGTTTTTTGATCATATTTGGTCATGTTTGAAATAAGTGTATTTATTTGTTGATGAACTAAACTGTCACGTATCTGGATTCTTTGTTGTTGTTTTCTCTAGTCCCATGTGATCTGTGTGCCCTACTTTCTGTTAATTGTCTCATTATGTTCAGGTGTGTCTTGTTCATTTAGTAATTGCCTGTGTGTTTATAAGTTCCAGTTGGTTTCAGTTCAGATTGTCTGGTCTTGTCTTTAACGTGTGTGGGTTTAGTTTGCGTAGTAGTAGAATATGCATATGCTACTTTAGCCATATTTAATAGAAATAATAATGTAAATAATGATACTTCAGTGGGTCAAAAAACATCCCAAACAGAATGCATTGCATTTGATATGAATATATGCTATCATACATCTTTAATTAAAATCAGATCAGGTTTTATTAGCAGGTGTGTTTACACATATGAGGGATTTGTTTTAGTGACAGAAATAAATGTATAACAGTGTTGTGTTTTCCATGCTTAAGCGTTCATTAAATTAATTGCCTGAGGAAAGAAATTGTTCCTGTGCCTGTTTAAATAAATAAAAAGCAAATAGGTATCTGAAAACGGTAAAGAAATCAGTATATTTAAAGTATAAATCTGTTTCACAAGGGATATTACAAATACAAATCACAGGGCTTTTTGTACTGCCCCTCCATCATGCCAATCAGTGCTCAGTGTATATTGGATTCACTGGGTACATGAATCACTGAACCACGTTCAAGGACGTGATATATTGTTTTCCGCAACTGGATTCCTGCATAAATGCATGAATGCAGAAGTGTGCATCATTGAAAAGCGTTAAAGCGGAATATCTGCTCCTTCTGTAAAGAGTAAAACAGCATTGATTAAGTCAGGGTAGTTTTGGGGACCCAGCGCCAGAGAGTCACCAATGACCATCGTGATCCAATAATAAACTCATTGGTTTTGCATTGTGGGGACAATCTAGGCATATTAAGTTCTTGGTTTTTGACTTGTCCATGGAATATATGCCGGCTCTATCTGAATTAGCCCAAATTAATCTGACGGAGCTAATTCACTGACTCCTGAGTATAAACCCATTTTGAGCCCCGTATCATGCCCACACTGAAATGTGGGCTGAGAGTTAATAAATCCAATAAAAGCCACAGAATCTATTGCCTTTGGGCAGATGATGTGTACTACGGCATGTGTGACTTTATGTGTTTGTGTGTGGGGAGACTGCAGAGTCATAAATCAGAGTTTATTCGCATGTTGGAATCCATTTTAGATTCATAGCATCATGGATAAGACACTTGCTGGGACAGGAGTCTGAGATGGGGTAACCTTCTTAATAGGGATGGATCATAATTTAGGATGGGGTTCATGCATAGATTTTGGAGTGACCTGCCTAAACAGGATGCCCTTTACACAAAATGGCCTTTATAATTCAATAATAGACTCATTGGTTTGACATTCTCAGCCAGTGTTTCATAGTAGGTACAAATGCATAAGTTTCAGGGGTGCTCATTGCACCATTATGGCGGCCTTTACACCACTGG
The DNA here is from genome assembly GCF_018831695.1 of Puntigrus tetrazona. Taxonomy (NCBI): domain Eukaryota; kingdom Metazoa; phylum Chordata; class Actinopteri; order Cypriniformes; family Cyprinidae; genus Puntigrus; species Puntigrus tetrazona. The sequence goes on from NC_056716.1 coordinate 14,750,995, forward strand.
CAGCCATAAAACCATGCTGGACTCATTTTTTTGACATTCTCACCCATCAGTTCAATTTAGACTTTGGTCCCCAAATGGGTTTGTCCATGTGCTCCGTGTCAGCCCTATCTGATTTAGCCCATATGAATCTCTCATAGAATCTTGACAAGGGATAATTAGCTGATACAGATCCCATTTGTGGCCCAAAACTCAATCCCGTATCGTGCCTACACTGAAACATGGGCTATAAGTCAACAGATCCAATATAAGTCGCATTACGACATGTGCGACTGCTTGTGTTTATGTGTGAGACTGCAGAGCGATAAATCAGAGTTTATTCGCATGTTGTAAGGCATTTTAGATCTATAGCATTGTGAACAAGGAGCAGATGCTTGTCATCTCAGTTGGACAGGGGTCACCAATGGGGCAAACCTTGTAGTCCTTACCATCCCTCTTAGCATTCTCCTTCTTAAAGGAGGTGCATGATAAGTCAAGTTTCAGGGCCACCTGCACCATTATGATGCCCTGGTACACCACACCTGGCCACGTGTCATGTCCTTTAACACCAGTGCCTGCCATAATCCAATACTAGATAATACTAGATTGGTTTGACATTTTCAGCCAGCTTTTTAGAGTGGGTTCAAAGAAGACGCAATATGGGCCAAATGAGTTTCTCCCTGTCTGTCCTATCTGAATTAGCCCATATGAATCTACGAATCTTGACAGGGGACAATTAGCTGATACAGATCCCATTTGTGGCCCAAAACTCAATCCCGTATCGTGCCCACACTGAAACGTGGGCTGTGAGTCAACAGATCCAATAGAAGTCGCAGAATCTACTGCCTTTGGGCAGATGCTGTGTATTACGACTGCGTGTGTTTTGTGTGTGGGGAGACTGCAGAGTCATAAATCAGTTTATTTGCATGTTGGAAGTGTGTGGGTAGACGGCCACATGTTTAACCTTGATGTCGTGCTCCCGAAACATCTGCTCGCCGCTCTGACGACCTTGCAGAGGGGCGACAAGCAAATGTCTAACTTTATCTCGCTCAGTCCTCCTCTCTGCTTTTGTACGTACAGTATCTTCCAGTTTTCCTACCGCACTGTGGTGTATCTTGCCCTCGGGCTGTTCTTTAGCTAAAAAACGAGAGAAATTGATTATCCGGCACGTCTACTAGGATTCCTTCTCTCTCCCGTCGAGTCTTTTTGCGCAGTTGCGTAAATCTCAGCCCGCAGAATGCAACTCGTTGTGCGCTAGGATGCTTCCACGCACACGCAAGTACGGAAAGGACAAATCCTGCGAGGGGAGACGGAGGAGCAGGGGGCTGTGGGGGAGGAAACATCCTCTCATGCTCACTTTCACATCCCTCCCTCTCTCTCTTTCTCTCACTCGCTTGCATCCTCCAGGAGAGCGAGGTAAGGAGGTGGTGGAGCGCTGTGTGAGCCGAGGCAGTGAGGCAGCTGAGATGAGCACATCAGAGCTGGAGTCAGAACAGAGCGCAGCTGCCCTAACATGCTTCCCTTGACACTGCACAGCTACCTCTGCGCTCGAATGAAGGTAAGTCTGAAGAGAGGGAGGAACGGGGGCTAGAATATCCGCTTCCCGGCTGAGTGCGATTGTGTCACGCCGTCACTATTGAATGGGTCTTAATATCATCCGTCCCTCTTGAGAAGGAGCATGCTGAGAGGGGCAGAGAGCCCGCGGGGGTCGCAGGATTACCCCATAGGCGACCCTTGTCCCATTGAGACGGCGAGCGTCTGCTCCTTGCCCAGGATGCCATGGATCTGAAATGCTTATTGTTAGGTGGCGTTTTTGCCAGAGTGCACGTGCTTTAGTGCATTGCAGGAGTTTCGCAAGCCTGCCGGTTGCATGTGTGTGCATGCACGTGTGTGCAAGAGAGAGTTTGCACGTGCTTTCACGCCGTAGATGCGTTTGCTCTAAACGAATGGTGTTGGGTGCACACTTTCAGAGAGCAAAGTCGCTGGTGTTGATGGGAGTCGTATCGATTCTCTCTGATTCTTCGTTATAGGGGTATTAGTTCTCTCGCCTGGGGCTGCGGCTACAAACTGCTCACATAGAGAGATTTCCCTCCTCCTCTCCTCTCTGGTCCTGTCACACTTTGAGTCTCCAGATAACTCCGTGCTGAAAAGCAGGGGACAAAGCAGCGGCTGCTCGATAAAGCGGGAGATAATAAAAGCCAGCTCGATCGTTGCTTCAAGGAGAGGGAATGAGTGTGAGATTGTGAATTTTTCATGGAGTTTGCTTGCAGCTTGCATGCGTAATAGCAAATGTGAGAAATGTGCTGTACGGTTTCACTTTACCTACACTCATGTCATGTTTAAATATACATGCAGTTGCCACTAAAACACAATGTTATGCAAATGCATTCACTATACTGAGCCAATGATATTTTGCATCCTCTAACCCTATGCTTAAAGTAAACTCTTAGCCCTTTAGATTTTCCCTAGCATATTATTTAGTAGGTTTAATAAGCTGTTTTCCTCATGGGGATCATTGACTGTTGCTCACATTGGGGGTGATTTTAGGTTTTACTATTCTTGTGGGAATATTTGCTCCCTACAATACAGGCAAAGCATGACCCACACACACACACACACACACACACACATCTAAGCATCTGAATGCGGGCAAACATAAGTAGCATTCAGCAAAATCCATTTGCAGAATTGTCAGTGTTTAACAGAATATACACATCATTCAAGTCTCTGGTCGCCATGGCACAGTTGATTCTGATGGAGTGACCTTTGACCCCATTAACTTCATGACAATTCCCTTAACTCTGAGCAAAACAGCTGCGTCACACCAAAGGCCTTTCTCAATTACCTACTGCCAGTTCAGAATTATTAAATGGATCGTTTAGCCAAAATGCGAATAAATTACTCCTCAATCTTTAAATCTTCATCCATGGAACATACAAGGAGAAATTTGGAAGGCTTCTATTGCAACTGATGTGAAATAAAATTGTATTTTTTTACACAGATTTATTTTGTCTTCAGCATGTAGTAAACAGAACATGATTTTAATATGCTTTTTGTGTTCTGAAGCTTAAATCATTGTCATTGCATGGAGAGGAGTAACCAGTAAAGTCTTTAAATGTTTTATTTGGTGTTCCATAAAATAAATGTGTGCATATATGTATTTTGAATGACGCAAAGATGAACATACGATGACCGTATTTAAATGTTTGGGTAAACTATTGCATATTAATGCAAAGGGAGCGTAGAAAACCCACGCAGGCCTGGTTGTGCAGCAGAAACGCGTTTCTCTGAAGTCATGGTTTGGCACAAGCAATAATTCTGTAGGCTAATGGTTCTTGAAAACTCGGTGATTCGTTGATCTCATGATGTGAAGTCCCTTCACATAATTTGATAGTGGGTTACCTTGAAGGATAGATCTGCACACATAACTGAGTTGGTGTGGATGTGTGTGTGTGTGTGTGGACGTGCATCAGATGGAAGTAAGTTGCACCTCATTTGTTCCCAAAGTGCGTGTTCCATTTGTATTGTGTTAGGTAAGATCCAAGCAGAAAAGTCCTCGGGCGCAATCCATCTGCTTGGTTGTAATTAGATAAAACTTCGGTCTAATATATTCAGAGTATTGTCATGTCAGCTGCAGTTTGAGAGGAATTCCATTTCCATGCATTGATCTGTATGCTTTAAAAGTATGTGTCTAGTGGTTTAAAGGACAGGTCTGAGATTAAATCTTATGCTGCGTCATTCACGTTATGCTGTTTCTTATTTTTATATATATATATATATATATATATATATATATATATTATTCCAATTTACTTTTAGCTTTATTTAAACAATGGAGAGGAAAACACAATGTCTAACCAAAGTGAACAGTCAAAAAATATTGTCATCAGAATTTTTAATATTTGTAATATTAATATTGTAATATTGTTTTGGGGAAAAAACTGGACAATGTTTTGCAGTTATTCCTACCAACACCACTACAAGTCACAAAATTCATAATAATTCATTGCTCTTATTAATGTTTGTTCTGTTGTTTCCCCACCAGCTGATGTCACTTCCTGTAAGATGATGATGTCATTGAGGAACTACCTATTGCTAATGAGATATAGATACAAAGATTAAAAGGGTAGCCTCTGATATTAAATACAAAAAAATCTAATAAATTCCTCTTATAATTTATAAATAAATAGATTTATAAATAATACAATTCACATATTTATTAATTTATGGCTGGATTCATTCATGCATTCATTCGATAGCAGCAATATTGTCAAAACAATTTGATTATTTTGGAAAAAAAACTGAAATATGTTCCTAGTGTTTAAGAATTGAGCAAAATATTAGAAAATATTATCCAAAGACATTTGGGGGTTGGGGGGTGGTTTGCTCTCAAACAAAATGGTGAAATCATTATAATATTCACTCTTATGTATTTTTTTTATTTGCCTCTGCCTAATTGTGATGTGATTAAAAAAAAAACAAGAACAAAAAACTATTTTGATAATGCATGAAATAAGAACTACAAACATAACTATAATCAGAAGAGCAACAGAAACATAATTATAGTCGGTACACAACAAATATGAGTGTTATCTGTACATGCAAACTAACAACATGAACATGAAGCAATCACTAGACGCAAATTAAGACGTGACAATCCATTGGAAAGGCTAGAGCATTTAAGAAATTAAACAAATAAAAAATAGGAAATAAAATAAAATGATATAACTAAGAAATCAGAGTTTATGAATATTAACCATGCACATCTTTGTCAAACATGTCAGTTTGGATTTGTATGTAAAAAAAACCCAAAGGACAGCAGCTCCAGCAGTTAAAAGTATTCTAACCACTGCTTGTACATTTAGTTTGTACTTTAATATTTGGCAATGGAATATCAAGGTATTAATTTACAGAGAATTAATTGAGCGATTAGGTATTTTCAAGCCTTTCGGTGTTACGAGTGTTGCCATAGAAACAAATCATTTGTGAGTCTAAGGATGTGAAGAGCTCAGCGTTGAATCCCTGAGTTATGGTAATTCTGAAATACGTGAACGCAGCATCACATTTGAATGTAGATCTTCTTTTTACTCTCCGGCTCCGTGACGTATGGAGCTGAAACCAGCAACACAGTGGGAAGTAATGCCGCCACATCCGTTAAACCAGCACTCGTAAAACACACACTGCAACGGGGAATCATTCCTTCGCCTTCTGCCTCATAAACACAGCAGGCCTCGCGGTGTCTGTGTGAAACTGACAGAGCGCAATAAAAGCCAACATAACAGATAATGAAAAGGGAAGATGAAGGCACGGGGGGCGTGGCTACGAGACGGATTTGTAGTTACGTTCAGGCCTCGCCTTGGCATCGAGATGCTCGTGCTCTATGCAAACAAATCCGAAAACATCTGATGTTTATCTGAAAGAAACCAAGCGCGCTCACCTTTGCTAAATATAGCGTGTATCGATTTATAAGCATGAAAGAATGTGCTCGGAGAAATGTTACAAAAAACGGCATCAAAAGCGTTTCAGCTGCTTTGTTTTGGTTGCATCCAGTCGCTGTAATAAATAGACGTCCTATTTGGCTGTTCAGCAGAGAGACGAGAAGAGTGGAAAACTGTCTGCGTGTGTCTGTGTGTGTGTGTGTGTGTGTGTGTGTGTGTGCATCTGTCATTCAGAAGTCAAGACCGTGATCAATGTCAGATCGATACAGCACTATATACTCAGGTCACTGCCGCAAAACTAGAAATGTCAGACTTTTGTTCTGCGATGCTTTCAAAGACAGAAGAGCATCGTTTTACCTGGCCTTTCTCATTACCCAAAAGTGCGTTAAGAGCTTTTTGCGATATACTTGCTGCGTCAGTCGACTGTAACTGAACTTTTTTTTTTTTTTTTTTTTTTTTTTTTTTGCAAAACTGTTTGTAAATTTATATGCAAACGTTTTCAAAAGTTACGTGATTAACAGTCGAAAATGTTCTTTACAAGTGTAGAAAAGTTATCTAAAAGCAAATCGAATGTAATCGGATACATTAATAAACCTGTTGCATTTTTAATAGGGGAACTTGCAATCTGTAACTGGCCACATTGCCAAAGTAGCATCCAAACTCTGGTGGCGAAAGTAAAAAATGTACCTCTGTCTGAGCAGATTTATGTTGGTCAAAGACAATCTTGAACGCGTTGTGAAATATGACTGGGGAAAAGTTTTGTTTTCCCACTAATTCTTCTTTCTGTGGATTCCTGTTGAAATGACGATTGGATTTTGACTGTGGATCTTCACCAAAAATCAGCATTTTATATTTATTTATTTTTTAAAGGAATTCATAAATGAATACATTTGTCATTATTGATAATTTATTTTGTGTTCGTTTAAGTTTGTTGTTGTTTTTAATATAACTATATTTAATGCAAATATATATTTAACCTTCAGTGTAGTAAAAGACATGGATTTTAATACTTTACAGTAAGGCCTCCTTAGTTATTGTTAATGTAAACCTTTATCTTTTTTTGTGCATATTAACTAATGCATCAGTAATTTAGCAACGCATTCACATATATAAACGTTACTCAGATATTGCTTAAATGTTATTTTTTCATTGTTAACTATTGTAGGCCAATGTTAACAAATAGAATTTCCCTGCATAGTCTATATTTAATGCTTGTTTGTTGTAGGCCATTGAACGGAAATGCGAACGGGCCGCATCTTAAAAGGTGCCTCAGACCTCCCTGCTCAACATAAAGAATAAGGTTTTTAATTTCCAGTACGGTGAACTCGGATTTCCAGCGTGTTTGTGCCGAACAGATGGCCTGTCTTCAGGAGGATCTGAACGCGCTCAATTCTCCTGCGCCAATCACCATCATCGTCATCATCTCCCGCGTGCTGACATTTTGATTATTTCCCAGAGATCCCCCCAGAGATCAGAGTCCATTATCACTGGATTATAAGTGCTCCCAAAAGAAAAAGGATTTAGCATCTTCCGTTTGCGCTCCGCTTTATTGACAGACCCCCGACTTAAGGTGTTTTAAGCGGTCGTGTTGAGGCAGTGATTCAGTGATTCCGGAATGCTAATTAGGGCAGTTCGACGCGGCGCTCGCTTTGGCAGACTCGATGCTGCAAATCACTTCAGGGAGCTGACAGGCCATCTGATAAACACAGGAGAGAGTGTTGAAGAGCCTGTTCTCTACTTAACACAACCCACCCCCCGCGAACGCGCGCGCATGCATCCAGTAAGGAGCGTACGGCCTTGTTAGCGCTCTCCAGTGAGTGTCACCGGACAAGGGATGCATGCATTCATTCACGCACACCCTACACGGCGCTCTGGAGTGGGTGCGACTTGGCCCTCCATATGAACTTCCGGAAGCATCGCTCGCGAGGAAGGTCGCTGTCACGGCGCCAGCAACCCAGAGACAGCGGCCGGCTTAGTTTCAGCCGCTGCTATTCCTGTCACTGATAGGACGAGACGCACCGCTTTCATTAGGCTAATTGTCCTTCGTGTGGACAGGATGTCTGCTTGAAGGCTTGGTGTCATTCAGAGCGATAGGGACGCTCATACACACTTCTACGCCTGAACACACACGCAGGCGAGCGAATGCAGCGCTGGCAGCGAGCCGCGCTGGATGCTCTTGGTTCCAGGGGCATTTTAACTCGTTTGCCCCGACTAACCTCAAAGTGTCATAACGGTTTCAGATACAGCTCTCTCCGCTGTGCGCGCATGCACGTCCGCACACATTCACACCCGAGACGATGCTGCAGCGATGACATTGACGGAGTGTTTGACGAGGGCACCGTGTATTCCCATCTCTCTGAAGCAAACCCTAACGCTTTAATTGAATGTTTGCGGCTCGGTGATTTACGTTAATGCTAGTAGCACGACACGCAGATAAACAAACTTTTCAGGTTTGCTTAATATATTTGAACTTCATATACTATGATTAAGTTGTTACAAAGCACCCTAATTTATCTCTAGATTAAGAGGGGTAGTGCATGAAAAATTATGCAATTTATCATCATTGAATCACCTGTGTATTATTCCCTGTTTCACTGTTGCATGCAGAAGATATTTCAAACTTTACAAGGATGCAAAAGTATAAAAGTTTACTGACAGCAGTTAAGTTGCGCCAATGCAAACCGGCTTTTGAAATTAAAACAGTACTGTCTGCGCAGTCTAGATGTATCTCAGATATAACTTTTTTTTTTTTAGGGGGGCCTGAACTTATTTAATATGCATTTGTAGGAGTGTCCCACTCGGATGCACAATGTATGGGAGGACAGTATTAAAATGAATGTTTTGCGCGTGTCAAATTATTGTTAATTACTCATTATCATCAGAATCATTATGCGAATCCGAACATATCCGTACTCTGCTTTGTGCAGCACAGATGTTGCGTCTGTGTTCGTTAAGTAAATGTCCACGCCCATGTGCACTTTCGTTAATCTGCCCCGTTTAGTACATTTAGTTCTTAAATTTATCCTCTTCCACATACTTATCCTTTGACTTTCGAAAACTTGGAAACTGGAATACAATTGGTCAATTGGAATACTTTTATAATACGTTCATGGTCCCTTTTAAAGCTTGACAGCTTCAGTTGCCCTTCATGGTAATTGCATGGAAAAACATGGGAAACTGCCTTCAAAATCTTCCATTTTATGTTAAGCAGAAGAAAGTAAATCATGCGGGTTTTGAAGGACACGAGGAAGAGCAAATTATGACAGCTTTTACATCATTCGCTGAGCTATGCCTTTAGAAAGTGTATATGTAAAGTGCATATGCTGACGGAATCACTGAAGAGCCTAGGCTGGTATTTCATATGGAGTGTCGCAGGCAAATTTACCCATCAGGCATTGCACATTTGCAAAAATAAAAGTGGCGAGAGTGGCCAGATTTTCGTTCCGCTAATTGCAGTTGTTCACAGGTAACCATGGCTTAACGCTAAAACTACTGCCAACTGTGAGTAAAAATCAATATTAACAAGTAAAGCTGAAAAAAGTATTAACAGTGATGAAGACAGCTGACAAGTAACCAATGTTTTTAAAATTAATTTTGATTTATGCACTACTACTACCACCACCACTAGTGCTACTACTACTTTCCCTTGTCCTGCCTGTTTTTTTTTTGGCTAGTAAAAAAAAAATCGTTGACTGTAAATTGTCTCAAGTCATTGGCAGGTGTGGCAAAATGTTATTTTAAGGTCCTGTAAAAACACAAAAAATGACTAAGTTACAGTGCCATCAGTGAAAAATACACACACAGTATATTAGAAATTTAGGGCATTCCAAATGAAGTAGACTTATTTTCAGCTTCTTTGTTCAGAGTGTAGGCAGCAGTGAAGACTGCATTGGCTGCGTGAATTGAACACGGCTACAGAAATGCCAAGGTGGAAAGTCTTTCTACTACAGTATGTCTTCTCCATTCAAAAGTCTGGCTTGTTCAGTTTGTTTTGATGACTCTTCAGAACTGCTTACTCCTACAAAAGAAAAAGGGAAGAGAGCGAAAATCGCGACCCTGACTGCAGGACATGGATGAATGGACTCGTATCGGAGTAGTAAAATGCATTGCTGCAGAGTGAGCTCTATTCCTCCCCCACCAGTCATTACTCTCCCATGTGTTTGAGTAGATCGGCTTGTTGGACATCACTGGTAGGCTACTGCAGTGTGTTGACAAAACACGTGGGTCGTTCCCCAGACATTGCAGGAAATGTCTCTCTTTGCGATAAACCAGCTGTTCCTATTTGTTTAGGGAGGGGGTTAACAGCTCTGCAGTCTGATGAGAAATCTGCAGGTCTAGCAAATGAAGTGTCTCCCTGATCGCTGCGCTGATCTGCTCTAAGAGGCAATGATGTAGGGCTGAGAGCACGAGCGAGGAACTCCGACAGCAGCTGAATCCTCCGAGCAAAACCGTACCATTGAAACACTAATTAGCATCGATACAAAGTGCACGCCTGTGGTGTCTTACTCACGGGAAGGAGATCACCTCTCACTGCGAAAAGAAGCTGATGTCGACACATTATACAGCAGCATTTTTGCAGTGCAGTTGAAGCAGTTCGTGTAAAAACTCGATGCCTGCGTTCTCCACCATTAAATATATATTGTGCCGGAATCACTTTCTGCTAACAGTTCTCATGCATGCATTGAAGCCTTACTATTGTTTTGCTTTTAATCTTGTTATTTTTATCCATCAGGGTGCATTTATTTGTATGCATTTATGCTGTTTAAAACTCCAAGCACTTCCCACATGCAATATATTAATGGAATCACTGACGAAACTGTTAAGGAACCAAAACCAGAACCATTTAATATAAGTCTCTCTCTCTCTCTCTCTGTTGTGTCCCCTGTCTGGCTTGCAACCAGACTCCAAAACCACAAAAAGCATGCTACTCTAACAGCTTGATAAGGAGCTTGTTACCTCTTCAGAACAGCAAGATAAGCATGAGGGAACAGACTCTGCTCTGGCTCACCTCACCGGCGTGCAACCATCAAAGTCATATGGAGTTGCACAGGGACCGTTTTGTCATGAAATGTGGAAATGGCAGAGGAGGGGACATTGTGGAGGCCTGCCGTCTGTCTGTGATGTATTCTCCATGTGCATCTCGGATGCGGGTCACGTCAGTGTGCCCTTTCACTGCAGACCTGTCAGTCAACACTGTATTCCTGAGTGGATGGCGGCTCTGACGTGCCATCTGCGCGCAAGCAGGGCCGTGCAAATAGGGATGAGTGATGTCACTGCAGTAGAGTGGAATTAGACAAATAAGAACGAGGGTCAAACAAAGGACTTGAATCTCCAGTGAGGCCAGCCTCCGATTCCAATAAAATTTTCACTACCGTTGTCAAGTACAAATTGAGTTTAGCTGTTTTGCAACAGGGATTCTTTCTAGGATGCAGTAATTAGTCAGAGATCAGCTGTTGGCCAGCACAGCGCCAGGTTTTGTGTTTTTCAGCTCTACATGGCGCTGATTATCTCGTTCCCACACCGCGAGGGCTATTTTCTCTGCGCTGAAAACGTGTGTGTGGCCATTACAAGGCATGGGAGGGAAATATGCACCAGAACTGGTGATAATTTGCTCCCGGGGTTCATCAGTTCACCTGATTACTCTTCATTGATTTACTCTCCCAGCTGATCAATACCTATTTTAAGGTCTCTTTTGGAAAAACCAGTGGGGGTTTGTAAAACATCCCCCTAAATAGTCTGCATTTTCTCTCTTTCTGGTTTTCACTCTTTCTTTTTCACACTCTGCATTTCAGAGAATCCGACAGTATTTTTCTAAACGTTCTTTAACTATTATCCCGAAAAGAATTAGGGATTGCACATGGCTAGCATGACTTGCGGATGGGCTGCTGGGGATCATGGGAGTGTTTCACTGTCATTAGGCACCTTATGTAAGTGATTAGCATAGATGAAGCTGTGTGACATTAACGACAGGAGCACAGGTGCAGAGTGGGAGTGACCAGGATCTGGAGCTGAATCATTGCTTAATGCACCATGTCATAACATCTGAAAGTTAAACAAACCAAAATGCAGTTTTCCATAACAAAACTGTGTTACTGGAAACAAAACATAGGTACAGTAAGCCTATAGCCCTGCATCCCATTTAGGGAGTTTGGTCGATTTTGTATATTTTTATAGTATTAATATAACAATTTATATTTTGTTATGTCGATAAACTCTCACAGAACCTGATTTTACCAGTTATGACTTGTTCCTGGATCAGCATCTTTGTTGACCAACAATATTGTAATTTTAACCAATCAGATCTGAAAAATCAGTCTATAGTTTTTTTGTGAAGTTTAGGCTTACAATCAGTGTTTAGTGCTTGTACAGTGGCATTCATTTCCTGTGATCTTAAGGATTACATGTGAGATTAAGAGATATGCTCAGGTCTACATCTTGGATTAAAATATTGTTCAAAAAAACATGTTGACTAAGGTACACTAGACTAGTGGAAAATAAATATTTAAATGTGCCTAATAAAATATTGTGAAATTACTAAATTGGTATCTGGTATAAGTCTGCTAAATTGGAATAATTCTAACCTAATATTTCTGTTCCTAATAAACTTTAATTGTGCATAAGTACACTGTAAGAAATGTAGTTTCTACTTAAAATAATGTTTATCCCACTGACTTAAATTTTTTAGTTTAGTCAACTTAAAATTTTAAGTTATTTAATGTTAATTTAGTGACAACTGGAATATTTTAGCTGACTAAACAAAAAAATGTAATTCAGCAGGGTAACACATTATTGAAACAACATTTTTTTTACAATGTAGAGCTCCAATTAAAGATATACTTAGTATATTTTGTTGTGCTAAAGTTACATTAAAATTATCACCATATAAATTAGTATTACCACTTCTAAATGCAGAAATGTTTTGATTTAAAATGGTTACAATTTCAATTAAAATGGACTTTTCCAATTCTAGTATATTTGTGCATCTCTGTTTTTAAGCTCGTCGTATTGTTAGCTTACCGACATGCTAACAGCAGACTTGAGGCTGTTTGTTTGACACCGAGTTTCTGCCCTAGCTAGACCTTTCCAAATCGGTTACTTACGAGGATCCATTTCAGTTTGGATGCTGTGAACAGCAAGACAGCTCTGTAGGTTTTGAAACCGAGCCTACGCTACAGCGGTACTTTTCTGTTCAGGCCCTATCTGCTCAGAGCCCGGCTCGAAAGATTTGACAGGTGAACACTAAACATGTCAGAATGGAGATAGTGAGCTGCCAGAGGCAGCGAGGAGCAAGCAGAGGTGCTCACCCAGGTTGGCGTTTCTTCTGTGTGTGTATGAGGGAGTTTGACTGGATGATGGAGACAGCAGCAGCAGCAGCTTTCATGGCGTGACGGTGCTGATGCAGTTAGTCTTTTGGGAGCAGGGAACAGCTGAGACTGCCAGTCTGTTTTAGGCACAAATTAAACTCAATCCGCACACTCAGAAAGTACATCTCCCTAGTGAGCCTTGATTTAATCCTTCAAGTAACCATCGAAGATGTTCCCCCAAAGGTGTCCGTGTGTGTACGACTTGTTCCATCTCGAAGTCATGTCATGTCATATTTAAAATGACACTCTATTTAACCCGAGCGGTCAGGTTTAGTTTTTCTGTTTGCCCATTAGAGAGTCAGACAGGCATGGTTGAACAGCTTTTCCCGTGGCGTTTGACATGATAAATATGTTTACTCACCTAATTGAGAGAGGGTGAGACATTAGCTGATCAGATTAACCCTAATTTTGAATGCGTCTTGTTTGCTCATGTGAATCTGTAAACAGTGGTAATCCTAAAACAAACCATTCAATATTCCTATAGGGCACAATAAATCCATGTAATGACGTTTATCCATCTGAATGGGATATATCAAGGCTTAGAGTGGTAAATCCCAAGGTTCACTGAGCGTTCATTAAAGGTGCACTCGTGGCTCATTAAAAGTAAAACTTGTTTAAAATAATAGCGTGCTAGAGCAATTAGGTTATGCTACTCTTTTGTGTTATTTATCTTTGTTTCAGGTTTGCAGTCGAAGCTGAGGATGGCAGGAGATTCTCGCGTCCACATGGACCACGACATGGAGATTGGAGTAACTCCAAGAGAGGTCAGTAGTCCCTATAATCACTTTCAACTTCAATGATATTAAATGAATACCAACTGTAACCATGAAGGCAGTGGCCTTCATATAATAATTGCTTTTAAATGATTTTTTTTTTTTTTTTTTTTTTAAACACTCATTTACATTCTCACTGACAGTGATCAATATATTATGCTAAGCTCATTATATAAAATAGCTGATTACACAAATATTTCAGGGAGCTGTGCAGTAGCAAAATATATATTTATATTAAATGCAGTCAAATAAATTCTACATATTTGGTTTTATAAATGTATATGCTATGTTCATATTCATGTTGCTATATTTAGGACTTTATGTACAAATTTGAACCCTTAACAAATATTGTAAATTGGCTCTAAATGAGGATATCTGTTTGCAGTGTTTACAAAGAGTATTGGTTTTATTTATTGCCCAATATTTGGCATTATCTGACAGAAAATAGGGGGCCGCAGGTGTGTACACAGCAGGAGACCACCATGCGCTCCAGTTTCTCGTAAGCACTTTAAGGCTTGTCTATAATTGACTGCCACCATTTTAGCATGATACCACGTTTCAATTAACAACCAAGCGCAATCTTCCACAAATGGAAAGACAACGTGCCAATGGGTCCTTGTCTCATGTGGAGGGCACTGTGTTATAGACTTGGGAGGGGGCAAAAATTCTTATCTGGGCTTGCCAATGTCCCATGGGGAAGAGGAAGGTAATGGGGGAAGTGTCCCATGGAGCTGGTGTACAACAAGGAATCAGAAATGGACTAGGGCCAAGACAGAGAGAGTCACAGGAGAAAAAAAACAGCAATAGAAAAAAGAAAAAGCCACCAGTATTCTTACATTGTTGCAGTAATCTGCATGTTCTGTACAGTACATACTGTGACAATGTTGTGACAGTTGCAAAGATATCAAAGCACTTCCATTGTTAGAAAGGAACAGTGTGAATGTACCTATGCTTGATGTTGGCAACTGTGCCATGCACACTGTCATTGTCTGGCTTACAGCAGCTTATTGAAGAGATAGAAGAGGCAGATGGGAGCTATTGATCTGGCTTGCAAAATATGTTGAATGATTCGGATGGGACTAGATTGCAACACCAGAGGACCTGTAGGAAGCAACACATTCTGAAGCATGTATTATGCCTCTCTAGCACACTGATGCTTAATATAGGTCTACAGGTTCAGACTTGCTGATACCGTAGCCCTTTTTTTCTTCATCATTCTTTTTTTTTGAATTGAGTCCTTATCCAAGAAGACAGAGCTCCTGTGTCACGTTGATCTTGTAACCGAATTTGTTACTTATCTCTCTACCTCCTTACAGCAGGTGAAGAAACTCCCCAAGCACCTGAGGGAAGCACAAATACCCACAGATCGCACCCACCTCATCTCTGATCCTGTTAAGAAACCCCGCCAGCGCTACGTACAGAAAGACGGCAAGTGCAATGTTCATCACGGAAACGTTCAAGAGACCTATCGTTATCTCAGCGACCTCTTCACAACACTGGTCGACTTACGCTGGCGCCTCAGTTTCTTTATTTTCACCTTGGTCTACGTGGTCAACTGGCTCTTCTTTGGGTTTTTGTGGTGGCTTATCGCGCTAATACGAGGAGATCTTCTACACGCAGATGAAGAGGGCTGGACCCCTTGTGTTGAAAACCTCAACAGCTTTGTCTCGGCTTTTCTCTTTTCCATCGAAACTGAGACCACCATTGGTTACGGCTATCGTGTCATCACGGAGAAGTGCCCAGAAGGGATTATACTTCTATTGGTGCAGGCCATCTTGGGGTCCATCGTCAATGCCATGATGGTGGGCTGCATGTTTGTAAAGATCTCGCAGCCCAAGAACCGAGCAGAGACGCTGATGTTCTCCCACAAGGCTGTGATCTCGGTGAGGGATAACAAGATGTGCCTGATGTTCAGAGTGGGTGACCTGCGCAATTCGCACATTGTGGAAGCGTCAATCCGTGCCAAACTCATTCGTTCACAGCAGACGAAGGAGGGCGAGTTCATACCTCTCAACCAGACGGACATCAACATTGGCTTTGACACAGGAGACGATCGCCTCTTCCTGGTATCGCCTCTTATTATCTCTCACGAGATCAATGAGAAGAGTCCTTTCTGGGAGATGTCCCGGGCACAGATGGAGAAGGAAGAGTTCGAGATTGTCGTCATCTTGGAGGGCATGGTCGAAGCTACAGGTACGTTCTCCTTGACAAGGATCAAGCAATTCAAGTGTTGACCTAAAACGGCTCATAGTCTCCATGGGTCAGAAATGACAATTTGAAGCTTAGCATTAACCCTAGAAACTATCAGTCTTTCACAATGGCTTCAAGGAGCAAGTTGTGCATTAACTGCCAAGCTCTGTAGAGCAGTTGACCTCAACGAATTTTCCTTTTTTTGCAGTAAGTGAGAGACTTAGAGGTCAGTCATTTAAATATACAAAACTGCAACACATTATTCATTTGCTGACAGTGCTGAGTCATCCCTTCCCTAAGCATGCTGACGACACGAAATAACATTCAAGAACTGACAAGAAGATAAATGTTTCGATATTGATGCTAAGGCTGTATTTCCAACACACAAGTCAGGGTGGGTTTGAGAGCCTCTTGTTGACTGGCTAGCCATGTCCTTGCAAACCTGTCCAGGCTGGAGTTGTGGAAAGAGGTAAAAGGTGACGAAAGTACTCAGGGTATGTTCCATTCTGCTGGAGGGGATCCTTTGGAAAGCTTATTGGAGCAAAAAAAAGTTTATTTTTCCACTCTTCATTTTAATTAACGCTGTTCCAGTTCTCAGGTCAGTGAAACTCAATAACGGTCAGGCAGTTCAATGAGAAAGCTGCTTTTAAAATGTCTTTGAGCGCACAGTTTTGGTATTATACCTCAAGACATTGGAACTAATACACAATCCATAACACAGTAGAGAGCCCAGGGTGTTGTGGCATTCAAACTGATTATTAATAATGCTGTTGGTGTTGAGTTACTGTAAAAGTTAGTTCAATCTGCATCTATATTTAGTCCACTACCTTAAAAATTAGTAATAATCTGCTTAACGTAATTAAATGCAAATAAATCTGTACAAAGTCAGTCAGTACTAGCATGATACCTGTGTTTCAGCAGCAAACATGCGATACGAATATATGAAAGTGAATGTATTATCTAGATATATCATTCTCGGCTTCTGTTTGGTTGACCTTGCAGAACACTGTGTGCGATATTGATCTGAGTAGATCTCCTTATTCTCAGAGCCGTTGAGGGAATAAAGAGGCCTCCATTGTCTAACGTGTCTACACTAATTGCAGATTCATTCCCAAGCTGAAACATTTCCCATGGTTTATCAGATATTTCAGGTGAATGTTTGCAATTCAAATTATTTATTGGGCGTTTGTCCAAAGAGAACTTGCACTGCTAATCTAAATCCAATTCATTATACATGCTTCCCTGTGAAGGCATTCTGTTTTGTGCTTATTTTGCAGCGAATACCAATGAGGACTCAGCAAAGGAAAGGTGAAAAGCTTTAAATGGTGAAATCTTCCTTCACATATAAAGCAAAAAATGCACATTTAGAAGTTTTTGTAACACAAACATGCGACTGTTATTGACTGAAATATTCAAAGACCTAATGGAGAGAATTTATTCTTACACTAACCTTGCTCTGTGCCCTAGATGCCATATGACATATCAGCTGTCTCCTCAACCTTCCTATCACTTTGAAATGTTTTCCACTTTCCACTGTGGAGATGTGCATACCCAAGCACATGTCAATAGCTATGGGCTATGATGCATTTGATCTGCTAAAGCCTTGTAAATTATGCCTTTGACAGATGACCAGGTATAGATTAGGCTGCTACAGGCCAGGATAAACCTACAAATAGGTTCGCAGATCGAAGTCTACTCCCACTTTCTAATGAGGGATGATGGCTTCCTTTTGATGTGTAGTAGGGCGCTAATGACCTGATGAGTGCAGTAAGGTCACAAACAACCCAATTTGTAGAATATAGCAATGTTTTAATTTAGCCCTGGAATGTGTCAGGTATGATGGATGGCAGCATCGGTCTAGTCTATTATTTTTTCCAGTACTGAGGGTTAGGAGTTCTATAGTAAGTCTCTTGAGTATCACTTGCAATTTGCATGAACGTGATGAGACTCTGACGATGGTTAATCAGATGTAATTTGCATCATTTAATTGTTGCAACGTAAGCGGTTTTCCTATTTGAAATGCCTGATCTCGAGTGATATAATCACGAACAAAAGCCTTTCCCTAATGAAAAGTTCATCCCACTGCAGAACATGACATGCAAACATATTTGATCCAAAGTGAGCTGACTACATAGGCAGAATTGTAAAGCATCGCAGGCAAGTTTCCGAAGCAAAGGCGCTTTGATTATGCTACCGTCTAAAATGTCTTTTTTGGAAGCATGAGAGTCAAATTGCTGAGAAGGCACATGCATTGCAATGAAATGCTGATTGTAAAAATAACTCTTCAGAAAGATGCAAATACTTTTCAGATGGTTTTTACCACATATCAAAGTCTCTAAGTGAATTTGAACTATGATGCACAAATTGAAATTTGCTTACAGGTTGTTTATCCCAAACTAGCTATTAAGCGAACAATTAACACTGAAAGTTTAAAGCAGATATATAATATAGATTCAAAATCATTTGGTGTTAGCGATCAAAGATCTGCACCCCTATTAGAGAAAAATAACCTGTCATTAAATGCTTGTCAACATGATGAATGCCTGAAACACAGCAGCCCATTGAGTGCTCATAACCAACGGCATCTACTAAATATGTCCGGTGGCATTAAGATAGGCCTATCTGTGTTTTTAAGTAGCGTCCATTAACTTTGCATTCATTTTCCTATTAATGAGTCTCAAGCCCATAGATAAGAACTTGCTTCAAATTAATGTTCTATAACTAATATAGATTTTTAAAGGCCAACTTTATGAGGTGGTGTGTTGATTAAGAGAGGAACTGTGGAGGCGGTTTGAAGGTTATTGATGTGTGCTTGAGCTGTTTAAATTTTAACACTGACTATTAGTGCTGGATTTTCATTTAAAACTCAAACAAACCTGTAGAGAATTCTGGCGTCCTCTGAAGGCGGGGATTTTTCAGTTCTAGTTTGCCACACTCGAAGCATTAGATAAGTGCTTGTTCAGTAACCATATAATTAGTGGATTGAAACTTTTACCCAGGCGTATTACATTTTATTTGTTATAAAACGGCTCTTTTTAAATGTACTAATCCATGCACAGTGAGACAAAGATTTCAACACACACACACTAGATATATATATACATGCATAATGTAGTGTGTTTAAGCTAAATTATGAAACCGACAATGACAAAGAGAAAACCGGGCAAGGTTTTCCTGCATGGGAACAAAGCAGTTCTCATAATGGTGCTTCTTATCCTAGGAGAAATGATAGTACTCATACGTGTCAGCAGATTTCAGTGTCACCGTTGTTCTCCTGAAATAGACTTAGGAACCCCTGGCCTTGAGGTGTTGTGCCCTTATTTATAGATTTGAAAAGCATCCGTGCATGAAACCGGCCATTGCTAGGTTATTGAGATCAACATACCCTCTCCATGTCTTTCTCTTTCACTCACACACACACACACACACACACACAGAAAGAGAGAGAGTATAGCACAATGTGTTACACTCAAACCCACACATTATTTCTGCTCTAAAACATGACGCAAAAGCAGAGAGAGTCAGAGAGACTCTCGGAGCGCTGAGTTCATTTCGGTTTCAATCAATGCTACAATGTAGATCAGTGGTTTTCAATTGGTTTTGTTTCAGGGAGCATTTTTACATCAAGGGTTGAGCCAACACCGTAACGAGTTTGTTTATACAAGAGTGAGCAAAAAAATGTGCATCTGGTGAACATTATTTATACATCTATATACTGTACATACATTTAGCTGACGTTTGTAAATAATTCATATAATATAAAATAACATATAATGTGATATATGAACTATATCGATTCTCTTATAAAATATCAGTGTAAGTATACACTTGATATCACTCTATATAATCATGGCTGTGGTTTAATCAAAACATGTCCAAGACATGTGATATTGCATTTATGCACCATTTTCTTGGCAAAAGCATGTAAATATGTAAGTTTGCATGTAAATAAGAGTGTCCTAAAAAATACTGCATGACTACTTCCTTCTGTCACTTATTGAAATCTCAGGTTTAACAGATTATAGAATTACTGCATTAAAAACTGTATTGTGTGGAGTTTTATGAGAGCGAGACTGACTATGATTGCCTGCATCTGATACAGCTTTCATTCTTCAGCTCAATCTCATATTCACACTAAAACATAAGTCTCAATGTCTGCTGAGGAAAGAGATATCTTTGTCGTACAATACTTTTATCTGTTAAAGGTGATTTCTGATGTTGTTTGTCGTCTGCGTTTTACAAGTTGTTGTTTAAAGGAAAATCTACTTTCAGTCTCTTTCAATATAAAAGTCTTTACTGTTGACTCCTTTCTCTTTTCGCCATCTAATCGTAGAACAATGTAAGTAAAAGCACCATCGTGAACACACACATCCTTTCTCAATACTAAATACTACTATTAAATGCAATTATTTACTATTATGCATTTATTGCACAATAATATTTTATAAACAACAACAGCCATCATAAAAGTTGCTGGGCTCCAATATAGACCATTATTACATTTGAAAATACATAATGATAAAAAAAAAAAAAAACATAATGGAAAAAACGTAATGAGATTTTGTTCTCATCCAAAATTATTCGTTCCGGAACAAATAATTGATTAATGAGACTTCATCATATCTTTGAAATCATATAATAGGAGATCATATCTCTGAAAATGTCAAACCAATTTTTCAAATAATCATATATATGAACTCTAAACAACTAATTGAGGTCTAAACTAAAAAAAAACTCTTTAAAACTACATTCTGTGATACAAAAACGTAAAATGATGAGGTTTTCTCATTCACTGTATCACTCCACTTGCAGTATTTCTCACAATGATTATTATTATGATGATGATGATGATGATGATGATCTGGACAGCCGTGCTGATCTACAACTATATCGCACTGTTACCTGTGTGATATGCTCAACCTGTCTATATTAGCATCCTCTTTATTGCTTTAGTTTCTATAAAATTAGAGATGAATTTGCACCCCAATAGCTTGGAGTGTGACTGAACTCATTACCCTTGGCACCGACAATAAATAATCTGTTAAAAGTCTCCTACTTTTTAAAAGTATCTTTTAAGACTGTTTGATTTTGCTGCCAGCGCATAATTATATTACGGCTTGCAGAAAGTTTTTGTAATTAGCATTTACGTTTGGTCGTGACGCATCCGTTGAGAAGCACTGACGTAGATTCTGATGCTGTTGCCTTTAAATGCTGGTATGGTGTAATTCTCCATAATCTGTAATTACAGTTTTATCTGTAATACACGGCATCACTGACTATTATACCTATAAGCGTGAGGTTTCAGTCTTGTATCATTCTACATGTTTTGCTAAAACATAAATGCAGTGATTAATAACGAGGACTTTTCCGTAATTACAGGTCTGCGCTAAAACTGCTGCATGATTTTGAGTTTCCATGATCCCTTTCAGGGGCTAAACACAAATTGCTGTAACAAAGTAGACGCAAGACATGCATACAGATTTGGGGAGTTTCCTTTCATCCTCTAGCTGTTTCAGAGGATGTGTATAATGTGCTCACGTGAGAAGATGATGATGATTATCTCGAGGTTATTTATTTATTTAATTATTGCATCCTGTGTATAAAAAATGGACATGACGGATATGGGAGTGGGCGGCACGCAGCACATTAACTCAGGTTTACATGACAACTTGAAGTCATGGGGCAACAATTCTGTATCACGCTGTGTTCAAATAGCTGTAACTGAAGACACGCGTAGTTACACTCTGCACCAAATAGAAAATGAAATATGCCCTTTGATCATTGTAATCCCTTTGGCTTCCAGCTCATGCTACATAATGTCACACACCCAAAACTGCTCAGAAAAGGAAATGTAAAACATTCAGCCTTACAAACAAATTCGTCTCCCTTTGGCACAAACTCACAATTGGTTAAGAGTCTGAAAAGTGTAAACAGACACAGCAGCCAAAGTCATTCAATGGATCATTTACTGTATATTACAACTCTTGTTTTATTGTAATGTCCTTTGTGTGTACAGTCTTATGTGTGTGTGTGTGTGTGTGTGTATATATATATAAGACTGTATGTATGTATATATTTTAGAACCTTTACCCTGTTGAATTATGAAAATGCAAATAATATGCAGCAAAATGAGACTTGGGAACTGAGAAGTCTTACTTGGCTGCTTTTATTTATTTATATAAGTAGGAGCTACCTGGTTTCATGGAGCTACCTGGCTACCTAATTTTAGCACAATTACTTAAAAAATATCATATGACTTCAAAACGATATTACTATGCAGGGATGTTTGAAAACTGATTCTTTTGAGCGTTATCATCACACACGTCCAGCTTCATATCTATGTGTTTTCAGACGGTAGGTTTGTTCGGTAGATCACGGAGTACAGAGATGTTCTCGAGAGACGAGGAGCTCCGGTTCAATCCTGTGTGACTACTCTTCAACAAAACAATTCAAGTTACACGGTTACATCGACAAATGCAGTTTTTTATATGTTTAGGGTTGGATTCGGTGTAGGGCATATTGCCATGATAAAGCATTAGCTTTTAGGAGCAGTCCCTGGATATTTAAATTCTGAACCACTGTGATGCATACCTATATCCATGTTTTAAAAAAAGTGTCAGGGTTCACATATTGAACCTGTGTTTTAGTGCCATTCAGGGGAAATTTCTCTTTGAAACTGCGGCGAAACGTGCAGCGTAAAAATTGTTATACAAAAAGCGTGCAAAGGAACATACATTTATGAAAACATTCCTGGTATAAACAGGCCCAAAAGTGCGTAGTTCCACAATTAGTTATATAAGTGTACTATGAAAAGGTTCCCGCAGTGCAAAAGGCAATATATACATACAAACACACACACACGCATGTACTGTATGCATATGTATAAGTTTTATTATTCAAATAATTCTGAGCTGTTTGTTTAGACACACACACGCACACACACACACACACACACACACATACATTATATATATATATAGGAAGGTATACAGTAATTCAGTATTGTGAAATGCAGCTCACGAACTAAATACGGCCCATATCTCACCGCAAGATCTTGTAACTCCAATATTATCTGACCTGTACAATACTGTAAACACTGAGAGCCTCATAAATTATTTCTTTCTCTCCCTCTCTCCCCTCTTTCATTTCTGTGTGTGTGTGTGTGTGTGTAAATAACCGTGTGGATATGTTTCTGTGCTTACCTGCGTGTGTGTGTGTGTGTGTGTGTTTGTGCCCGTATTATTCTCCACGAATCCAGGCATGACGTGTCAAGCGCGCAGCTCCTACCTGGACTCGGAAGTGCTGTGGGGCTACCGCTTCACCCCGGTGCTTTCTCTGGAAAAGGGCTTCTACGAAGTCGACTACAACAACTTCCACGACATTTACGAGACCAACACCCCAACCTGTAGCGCTAAAGAACTGTCCGCTCGATTAAAAGAGAGCCCTCTCCTGCCTCACCTGCCTCTCCTCAGCCCCGACCTCAGGCAGCACACAGACCCCTTCTCCAGCCAGACCACACAGGACGAGCGGGAGAAAGACGACGAGAAGCCCGCGGAGACCAACAACGGCTCTGCCAACCGCTTGGAGGAGAACCCTTGAAGGAAACCCTGCTCCGAACTGACTCAAGGACTCAGTCTGTAGAGACTGGCAAGCTTCTTTCCCCTCGCATGGAGAAATATCCTTGCAATAGCCATGCAATATGACCCCCGATTCCTCTAGAGAGCCGAGCTGATGTGTAGATCGAGGTTAGACGCACAAACAGATGAGAATCCGTATATATTTATACACCTACGCATACTACACATATTTTAGCTTTATAAACTCTGTTGTGCAGATTTTCATGGTATCAGTCAACGCCCTGTACCTCAAGGACAAAATAGTAGCCATATACTGTATGACCCAGAGGTCAAACCCCTTAATCTAACCATAGCAAATCAGCTTTAATAGAATCCCAATGCAAAGACTCTTAGGAGCCGAACACAGTGCTTGCGTGATTAACCACCGCGAAGGCCCGCGACGTTGGTTCCTTTAAGCTATTCTATTGTATGTTTTATCTGCATTATAATTATGCATTATAATTATCGATTTCCCCCTCATATTGAAGTGCATGTGTTTGAATTTGATGCAAGAGTGATGCTGGAAAACGCACCAGACTAAAGCACAACCGCTGCAGAGGCAGATGTATGGTTTGAAAGCCTGCAGTGCACTAAAATAGCGGCGACGAATGGAAATATCGCACATGCATTGTCTCTGTGAAGTTCAATCTTGCCCGGTCCACGCTCCTGGACTCGTATTTCGTCTCTATCACATTTGATTTGTGTGCAAGTTTGAGGCCACGCGCGTGAGACTGTCAGTCGCAATTTCCAAGCGGCCCAAAGAACTGCGTTTCAAAAGCATGAACCCTAAGGCAAGTTCTACACACTTTCTAAACAGGGTATTTTCTAAGGCATGCAGACTTCAAAAACTCAAACACTTTCTACAAACAATTGTACAGTTAAATTCTGGGTTAAGGTGAGGAGAGAGCTCCATTCACAGCAGAGACAACGGTGCAGTATTTTAAAGATGCATTTTAGAGGAAACTCACCTATGACAAGTCATTTTCACAGAATAATATTATATGCAGGCTATTTACATAAATAAAATAAATAAAGAAACTTATAAGGCAATACTGTTGTTTTTTGGTTGGTTTGTTTGTTTCGTTTGGCTTATACGTGGGGAGCAGACCAATATGCCCAAATAGCAATGTTAAATGCGAGATATATATTTTGTTTGGTCCAAATGAAAAAAAAGTAGCAGCAGATGCTAAGAGAAGTTTTCCGTTTGACTCCGAATGGTGTCGTTCTCGTGTTTTTCTTAAACAATGCTCTTTGTTCCAGCCATATGTTACCAGCCAGTGCTCCTTCTGCCCACGGTACATATGCATTATTCAAAGATGAGCGGAAATTAATTATCTGCAGAAAATGGGACACAAAAAAGCACCTACATTTCTCTACGTTTATCACTCAAGAAGTTCCTGTGAGCGCGGCTGGCTGGATCAATTTATTTTTACCTCTGAGTTTAACTGATGCTCACGAGGCATGTTGCTCGTCGTACGTCTTCATGCTCCGTGAAAGTTGCCTAACGACAAGTAAAACAGTTCAATAAAACCAATAAGTACAATATGCAATGGTTAAATGCCAGATGGGTTACAGTGTAAAATAGCTCAGCACGTCTCATCAGTCTGTACAATACCAGGGCTACTGGTTGTGAGACTTAAAATACTGCCTATTTAAGATTAAGAACCAGTATCTCTGGTATATGAAATAAAATGAATTCATAAGAGCAAACAAGCAACGAGGCTGTGCATTATAATGGTTTTACCATGGTGTAGGGATACTGGATATAATATAATATGTCTACTCATTTTCACAGGTCTATATTTATATGAAAACAAGCTGTCCAACGGGGCCAGGATGTACCTATTTACACAATCAATATGGATTTGTATACATGGATGCGTCACTGCTCATGAGATCACGCTGGTCTTCCTTTCTCTTCTCAGTGTTTCCAAACAAATATTAATGAGAGCGACTAGAGGTATTCCCAATTCACAAATCATTACCATATTTGGTCATGAGAAAGAATATCAAATACATCCGAATAACGGTAATATTCATTCGATTGATTATAAAAACAACCTATCTAAAGCAAGAATCGACATCGTTTGGATTAACACGCAACTCTTTCATTTCTGAACGAAGCAAACGGCGTGAATTTGAAGGCAGAGAAAGAGCACCATGAAGACGTCATGCACTGTTAAGAAACGCAATGAAACGTAGCGAGCAGAATTGTTAGCGCCGTTTGTTTGTGCAAATTGAAGTTGGCAAGAGATAGAAATTCAGCGCCGACATCGTCACGGGATTGTGAGCGGAAACGCTGTTTAATATCTGGGATCATTTCAGAGTCAGATGCACAGACATGAACAAGGCTTTCTTACACCTGGAATTAACATGAACAATCATTCACAGTCAAACAGCACTTGACCTCATATCAAAACACATTAAGACACACACTTACTATAATATGCTTACCGAAACACATTCAGGGACGGATTCTGACCGCATCTGGAGAAGCGTTATGCATTTTTCATAACCGCACTGTATCTCTAAATGTGAGTAGCTTTTGCATTTTACTTAAATTTTACGCTTTATTTCGATAGTCCGTACTAATAGCTTTGTAACTACATGTCTACTAACTGTTAGGACTGTTAGGGTAGGTTTAGGGTTAGTAGAATAAGTTGACATATACTTGCAAAGCTTCTGATAGTCTATATTTAGTAGGCTGTGGACCCATCATAGTGTTAGAAGATATCAAGCAGACAGTCTAAGTTACTTACTGTTAGTAAAATGTCAAAATAAGGTGTTACCAAATATTGCCATAAAAATGCACTTTAATGTGCCAAATATTTTAAAAAGTAAATTTTTTTTAATAAATTGCTACATAACTATGTTTGATATTATAGCACTAAATCAAACCCATATGTTTATTAAATGCATGGTATAGATCCCATTTCTTGCATTTTCAAAACATCACACTGCTCTTTTTTGTTATCAGCCACTTCCTGTTCAGGCTCCGCCCAGCTGCAATGGCATTCGTGCCTTTTTTATATAAATTATCAGTGCATTTAATGCATGCATGCTTTTTTCGATAAATATCATTCCATACAGATACAAAACTATTTTAACCTTTATCTTTGCCCTTGCAGTGACTTTATTGACAGCATGATCTGGCTGGTATTATGTGGTATCTATATACCGTATATCATCGGATGGGTCTATCATGTGTTAGACTTACACAACAGTCCTAGATCAAATCCCAAGCCTAACCCTCCTACATTGAAAACTTTAAGAGAAAGTTTCTTCCGCAGTCCTCCAGACACTTTAGATGCTGCGGTCTATTTGAGAGTCTAGAAAGCAGACCAGAAAACAAGACTCCTTCACATGAATCACACAACGAGCCTTAAAGCAACCAGAGTCCTCCCTGAAGAGCTCGGTCGCAGAACAGTCGTGACCTCACTTCCTGTCAATACAGAAACCGATCACGCTCTCTCTGGTCATTAATGAGAACCTCATTAGAAATAAAAACTACAGTCATTCGTTTTCACTACACATTTAATTTGTTCTCTATATTTTTATTAGGCTTACTGTTAGTGAATCTCAAACATATCATTACGATGCGGAGAGGATGTGTTTGTCATGCATGAGCATTTATAAGTTTATCTACTGAGCGAAAAGTAATCTGACGCCCACAGCACTTCCTGCTGGAACATTATATCTCAGGCTTTCACCACAGGCCCAAAATATAGGTCTCAGGTCCGTTCTGACAGAGTCACGGACAGCATACAAGATGCAAACCATACAATTTGTTTAACAGACTGTAATGATATCCTAAACTGCTGAAATAAAGACTGTGCTGATTTGAATATTTCATCTGAACAGCCATTACGGTTAATTGAGTGTTGAAAGAGACAGATGCTCTTAAATCTGACAGCCAAAATAGATGGATTTCAAGCACCGCAGCATTATATAACGCGAGTTTGTTCCATCCCAGAGATGGTTTTCACACTGTGCAGAGGACCAAAGCATCTGTGGAAAATGGCTGCACTAAAAAGAAACTTCAGATGGTTTTCAGGGTTTCTCTTGCAGCTCCATCAATCTTGGAACAAGAACATATGGCTGAGCCGAGAAGGAAAACCTCCATCAATAGCGAATCAATAATCTCTCAAAGGAAACCAGAGCGATAAGAGAGAATGAGCCGGCGGCTGGGGATCGAGGAGCTCCTGGAAAGGTGTTTGCTGGGATAGGCCTCGTGAATTTTCTCCAGAACAATGTAAAGAGAAGGACTGAAGTTGAGCGAAAGGATCAGGAGCTGATGGTACATGGCTGGAAGGGGTGAGGGAGAGAGAACAAGCTATGGATGAAAGATCAGAGCCGAGAGCTTAAACAGAGTCCAGGAACCAAGCAGAGCTCAGTGAGAGAAAACACAACGACACAGCATTCATCTGAAGGCTTTTGTCTGGAACACTGTCCTTTCAGTAACAGTCACATCAATTTAAAACAGTTCATTAGAAATTCATTACTATCCTTATTTATTTATTTACCTACTTATTTCTCGGTTTTTGTAAAATGCATATTTTTAAATTTTTTATCTTTAATTTATTTTTATTAATTTTTAATTTCACTTAATTGTATTAATTTTAATTTCATTTTTATTAACTCCAAGTCATTAAAAATTTTATATATATATATATATATATATATATATATATATATATATATATATATATATATATATATATATATATTTACAAAATGCATTACAGAACATTTATTATATTTATTTTATAATTTATTTATTTGATTTTATTTTTTTTCTTGAAACCTATATTTTAAAACTTAAAAAATATATATACATTACTTTTTACTTTGGTTACACCACATGACATTTCTAGAGTCTTTCATTCATTCAGACCCATTCCATTTGTTCAGACTCAGTATTTTGGTTGATATGTTTTTGTAATTAGAGTCAAGTTCGTCGTGCAGAGCTTGGCTTACTCCGAATACGAGTGTTTTCAGTGTGTGTAAGTCTATTATAAACACAAAAGTTGTGGTCCGCCAGATGCAGTTTGGGCCCAGAGAGCATGAGTCAGACTGTTTATAAGTGTGTGTGTGTGTGGCATGTGTGGGTGTTTGTGTGTGTATGTGCGTCATTACTTGACAAGGCTGGTTGAGGCATTGCGAGTATATTGTGAAAGTTGTTTTGGAGTATATGTGGGAGTGGGTTAGGCAGACCTTTACAGCTAGGCTAAAGGGCCTAAGAGCCTTATTTATGAATAAAAATATCTCTCTAAAAGGCCTCTATCATCGAGTGGCCCCTCATTTCCTCTCTATCTATATATAAGTATCCATGAAAAGGCAGAATCTCACAGGAGCAGAGTGACATTTACAAAAGATCATTGCTTACAATTATGTTTCTATGCATTCGAAAGCGTTTCATAAACCACAAATGAAGGGAAAGTTGATATTTAACGAATTAGATTCCCGATATCGAGTGTTCATTTGAATTTTAATTATAATTTACTTTTAGTATTTGTATGCACAGTGAATAAATTGAATGTAATTTCATTTGAAAGGGCTTTTAGAGGATTTTATTCAATGTAAAAAAAAATGAATGCAACTGAAATTAAAGGAATAGTTCACAGTTTTGTTCAATAACGTGATTTCTCTTTACCAGTGTATTTAGCCTCATGTCATCCCAAACCTGTAGCTTTATCCCATGCCATATACCACACATTTTGGAAATGTGTTGGAAAAATACACCAACATTTAAGTCAGTATGCACTGGAACGTAACACACTGTTTATTAACGGATTAGTCTTTTCAGCCAATCGCTTTATCTGGTTCAAAACCGGCCTGAATGATTAGTTTATGCTGTAACTGTTAAACAGACCCATTTTCGGGTCATATTTAACCGAGGCATTCTGCAAAACAACAAAAACACTTTATTTCTTAGTTGTGAAGATCAGACGATCATATCTGTTTTCTCCCAGGTTTTCTGTTCTAACTGAGCATTAATAAATTACAATCGTTAACGTAGTCTGTATATCAACAATAGAAATATATATTTTTTCCATATAGTGGTTATTTTGGAAAAAAGCCTATGCATTTTTAGTAAATGCTATTGGAAAGATGCCCAGAATTTCTGTGATGGGTTCTATTGGATTATTGTTGTTTTGTTGCTTTTTTATCAGTATTTCTTCTTACATAAGTACATAAAAAATTTAGCACTTTTGTACTTTCAAGTAAAATAAAAAAGCAGTACTTTTACTGGATTAATATTTTATTATACGTATCTGTACTTTTACTCAAATACACTGTAAAAAAATAGCCGTTTCAACTTAAAATATTTTGTTTCCCCTCTGACTAAAATATTTCAAGTTGACTAAACTTAAAAATTTTAAGTCAGCGGGATAACAAAGGATTTCAAGTTGAAACGGCTATTTTTTTACAGTGCACTTGATTTATGTTCTTCAACACGTTTTGTGTGTGTGTGTGTGTGTGTGTGTGTGTGTGTGTTTGTTAGCTACTAGCACAATTTTGGTTTCATGCAGACTTGTAACAACATCAAAGCAAATGTTTTTTGGTGGATTACACCATTAATTAGAAATATTGCTCAAACTCTAAAATATACGTAATTTAAAAAAACCCTTCATATACCTATGGCTATTTTTGACCATCAAAAAAATACTGTCCACACATGCATGGGTAACTAAATTCAACCGAGATCTTCATTGTCTTCAAAACCACATCTGCGCTCCACACTTACAGACGGATCACAGCTATTTTTAAAACACAGTAGCGGTTACTTATTTGTGGTACTGGACACCTTATGTTTTTATATTTGGGATGAATGAACAAAGAAAAGGAAAGGAAAGAGATCTTGTTAATAATAGACTGTTTTGTTGTGCTGCCAGCTCTTTTGTCTCTGTTTCTTTTCACAGTTTTCACAGAGTGATCTAATCTCTTCTGGTGCTTCTGAATTATGCAATACCATATGCCTTATCCAAGACAGTGATTATGGAACATAAGCCATTCCTGCCTTCTCTACTGTATAAGCGCTGAACTGAAATGATGAGAAGATGCCAGATTTCTCCTAAAGAGTGAGCAAACTGTCCACTTTTTTCCAATGGAAAATGTGGATTTAGCAAACTTAAGCATCAGGTAGCGCTGTGAGTTCTTGAGATGTGTGTATACGTATAGCATTTAGTCGTTTAGCAGATGCCTTTATCCAAAGTGACTTACAAATGAGAACAACTGAAAACAAATAGAATAGAAAAAGAGCAAGCTATAGAGACCTTTTTTGTTGATTTGTGTAAGAATGGAATTAGAATAAAGATCGCAAGAGGTCAAAGAAAGACGAAAGAGATGTGTTTCAGCCCAAAATTGTTCTCAAAATATTAGCATTTTATTATGTTTCAGTTTGACCTTTATGTAATGTTTTCTACAGGTTAGTGCTTCTTTCAGGATATTCAGAGAAACGTAATTTTAACCGTTACCTAAAACACAAACACCTAAAACACATCTAAGAATTTATTTGGCTCAATTCACGTTAATGGACTTCATAACATAAACAGTTAACAGTATATGTATTAACTAACCATGTTTTGTTCATTGTTTTGCATTTCTATGAGACCTTTTCGTAGAGCAAGATCGCTAAGCATCTCAGATCAGTGCTATTTGGCCAATAAATGATTGTTTTCTGAACAAAATCGTGATTAATTTACTCCTAAAACGACTTCAATTATTCAGTGACTCCTGAATGACAATTCTAGTTTCGTATTTAAGCATCTTTTAATTTTTTTCCTGCTATCATTTCATAGTCATGTATTCAAAGTTATGCCAAAAACATGATGCCAAGGTCCTGGGTTGGATTCCCGGGGAATGCATGAACCGATAAATGCATCGCATTTTACATTTCTTCAAAGCGTCTTTCAGGCTTGATAAGATAGCGGTATATATGTGATCACAATATAAGGTCTTATTAAACCTCGAACCTGCCTCTCTCTGTGACACACACACAAACACACACACACACACACACACACACACACACACACACACTCACTATCCTCTGTTGTCTCTCTTAAGAACAATGCCCCGGGCCTGTTTATTCTGAAGACATTAACTTGCTTCAGCATCTGCTGCTTCAGTCCCCCAAAGAGTCACGGTTTCACAGAGCACAGAAACACAAAAACATACAAAGTGCAAAAGAAAACCATTTATTTTGACTTATTTCAAAGACGCGATTCAATGAAAACGGTTTACGGTCCCTTTTGAAGTCATTACGATGGCGTGGTTTGTCCTGGTCCGAGATCATCTGCGAGATCACGGCGTGTCTGGATGAAGAAAAGGTCAGTGCATTTTCTCCAGAGTTCTGCTGAAAACAACTACTGTAAGACTCATCGCAAACTTATCCTGACCTCTCGCACCCAACCAGAGCCAAAGGTTTAATAACTGTATTCCATTTCGACCGGACTGGAGTTAGAATGAGTGTTGCTGTCAGAAAGCCAATGGGAACGAGGGAGAGAGCGAGAGAAAGATTGTCTTATTCCTCTTCTCACACATGAAATCTTTCACTCAGCAGTCAAACTGAGGCTAGTTAAAGTTTAATTACAACATCAATAGATGGATGTGAGCCCACTCCGGGGTTCTGTGTATCACATTCGCTTACCTCTGCCAGACAGGAGCCATGGCAAAGATTTCTTCTTTTCTTTATTTAAGTTTACTTTGTAAGTCTCAGGAAGTAACTCTGATTAGAGTGAGGATGAACATCATAAATGAAAATGGCAAGACTTCCAGAACGCAAACTTTAAGGCAAAACAATAGCATCAAAGAGCCAAATCGTAATTGGCTTGTATTAAAGGGATGAGTATTGTCAAAAGAGATAAAAAAAGTTACTTGTACTATATAAAATATAATTATATTTAATTTTAAATTAAATTAACATTCATCAATGTGCCAAATCACTGGATGTAACTTTTATTAAAGTGGCATTTAATCAAATCAAATCTAACAATCATCTAAGTGCCAAATCACTGAATGATTAATAAAATAAAGTACATAAAAAAAAATTACATTTACCAAATTGACAAATCATAGGAAATAACTTATATTAAATTGATAATTAATAAAATAAAATAAAATAAAAAATAACCCCTAACAATGGAAAGTATATATTATATTAAAGGGTGATTAATAAAATAATTAAATAAAAACTAACCCCTAACAAATGAAAGTAACTTATGTTAAAGGGGTGATTAATAAAATAATAAAATTAAATAAAATATTTAACTTTGACAACTTCTATCTACCATTAGAAGAGACGCGTTTAAAGAAATGAAATAAAGTAATAAAACACATTAAAAGGTTTTGAGCCAGTGGCTCTGTTTTGACTGTCTAGTAAAGAGAAAGCAGCAGTCTTTGGCTGGGGAATGAAGCTGTCACGAACAGGACGACCCACACCACCCCAGAAACAGCCTACTCATCCACATTCATCTTTTTTTCCACATTCATCTTTTTTTTTTTTTTTTTTGTCCTGTTTTTCCATTTCTTCCCCTCTGTCGAATAACTCCCTTGCTAAGTAGTTTGAAAGTAAGGAGAATATTTTCTGTGGCGATAATGAAATGCATTACTTTTTTATCAAGTTCATGCAAAATATGGTTTTGTTGCAGCGTTACAAAATGCCTCAAAAAGTGGCAAAAAAACTCTGGATTAAAATGTGGGGGGTATGCATTTCACATATATCATTTTGAAATCTCTTTATATGTGTGTGTGTGTGTGTCAGTTTTCCTATAAATGTGATTATTATTATATATAGCTGTTATAAATATATAGCTGTTATATAACTGTACTCTGTTTTGCAGAAATGGGTGGTTAGAAAGTCATTTTAAAAATCGTAAAAACATTAAATTCAATAAATAACTTCTGTCTCTGTTTTTATGCACATCAACGTGCTCCATTTCAATTTTCTTCAGACTCATGTGAGGTTAGAATTATTTTAAATGGCACAAATGGAGCTGCAGATTGAGTAGGAGAGGAACACACGTAGCCTGAAGCCAAATAGTTCAAACTGTAGAAATCCTCTGTGAGGAACAGCGTGCTGAAAATCCAATATTTCTCCTGACGCATCAAAAGCAGAGGTCAACAGGTACTGCGTGTATTGTTCTGGCATAGTCCTGAATGCATCAGAACTGCGATATGAGTCTGCACTCCTCCACATGAGTGTAAAGCTCTTGAGGAACTATACTTCCTTGCTATACTTAACTTTTATTACTAAGAACAATAAAAAAAACAACTTCTATCAACTACATGTCAGTAGCATTCATTGGAGACTAAGTAGATGGTCTGCTTAATATCGGCTTACTTAAAAGCATGCATTTAACAGTCTACAAATACTCACGTAGAACACATGCTAGCGTTCATTGACCAAGACCCGCCCACAAGGCCGTTTGATTGACACGTCAAACAACCAATTACAGTTCGTTTCGCTCCATGTCATGTTCCGGGGCGTGGAAATGTCACCACAATAACGGATCCCTGCGAATTTTAAATATACCAAATCCTGCATAATTCAACCAATCCGATGAAGACTGCAAAACTCCTCAAGTCTTTCCAGAAAAGAGTGTTCAACGGTCCGTGGGAGGGTAATTAATTAAAGCTAGCGGACATATAGTTGCAAAGTTACTTACAGTTAGTAGAAAGTGGATTATCAAAAACAAGTGTGAGTTCCCAGAAACGACAAAGTCTTACGTTCTACTGTTTTATTATTACCGTTGTTATTATTACTTAAGAAATCGCTAGAAAAATGTACAACTACTTTCAAAGTGATGAGTAACACATTGAGTTAAATTTAAGCGTAAAAAGCCAATATCAGCATTTTCTCGTGCAACTCGCTCCGGGAACCTTTGTTTTGTTGTTGTTTTCTCCTTTCAATTGGTCAAATTGAATTTCCACCGACAAAAACATTTCCGATGTGAGAACTGTGCTTCTCTAAACGGCGGCATTTGAGTGAATCTGCCTTTCTGAACGAATCATTTGAGCGAATGAGTCGATCGGAAACGGTAAGAGTTGAATGTGTTGAATAAATGATTCGATGACTCAACAACATACTTTTTTGACACTGTAGCTAATAAGTCTAATTTTACACTTTAGCATGCTTTCTCACTCGCGGTCCTTTCCCAGAAAACAAACGGACAGAGCACTATCCCATGAGACAGCAGAGGCGTCTGTGATCGGAGACATCGGAGCACTTTAGAGTAGATCTGATGTGCCGCTTATTATTCAGCATTCAGAATGCGTGAGAGCTACAGCGGAGTGCAACTCAATAGGACGAAATCGTTTAGAATCAATAAACTGGAATGTGTCGGTAAGACTTTCACAATAAATGTCAATTGGTGTCTGTGTGTGTGTGTGTGTGTGTGTGAACGAGTGCAGGAGCTCAGGGACCCCGTCCTGCAGCTGCATCTCAGTGTCTCTTCCCCCTCGGGGTCACCCTCGCGTCCTCCGAGACTCTCTCTTTCTCGCTCTCTGTCCTTTTTGGTGTTCGGAAAACCTCTGGGGCTCTTATTCCTGGAACTCCGGCCACAGGAGAGAGGAAAAGAGGAGCGATGCTACAAAAGATGATAGATGAATTATTGAATCTGTCCTCCGGATAAATATATAGATAGCCTGTTCATGTTTTATACATGGAGCTGAAATCTGGTTGAAATGCGCTCTGTAATAATTTCTCATAAGGTTAGTTTTTCGCATCGGATCTGAATCTCCCAGGTGGAAAAAAGTGCAGTGAAATACATTTTATTGCAGCACGCTTCAATAATGCTATTTAATTTGACAACAAATCCTGCGAGTGACAGTTGCATAAAAACCTTGCATAACTTGTAAAATCTAGTAATATTTAGAATCACACTTGTTTTTCTCAAATACAGTGAGAACTGGCATGTTGAGTCATTGATGTTTTTGTTAAAGTTTTGCAGTCTCCCCTACTTTATCACACCGTTTTGTTAGTGTAGGGTCTTATTAAACGAAAGCTTCATCAGAGCTCCTCGTTTTGTACTCCCTGAACTCTCGTGCAAGCATTGAAAGCGGCGTGTTTGGATATAGGACATCTGTGTTGTTGTGGCATAACCCATCATCACCTGCTGGATGCTCGTAATCATATCACGAGTGTTTCTGCAGAACGCTGGCACTGCCATGACAGAGAAACTTCACAGTGAGATGGACGAGAACCTGGCATCAGCCGCATCAAATTAATTTACAGTAAATATATTGCACCATGTTTGGCCACATACAAAGAGCTTCAAAGAACATGCTACGGATCACATGCCTATGAGAACTCACTGTATTTACGTCTCAGACTTCCTTAAGGATTATCAGAGCATGAGAACCGCAGAAAAGCCTTACTCTTTTGATATATTGTGAGATATCGAAAAAATACCAATATGCAAAATTCCAATAACATAATGTAAAAATGCAAATATTCACATTAACCTGTATAATTTCTCGTCAGATTCTTCTAACTTGTTTATTTCAGTGCAAATTAAGTATAATTGACATGCTATTTAATTTTTGTTCATGTTTGGAACATCTTCTGTTTGTTCTGTGAAGTTTAAGAATTATTATTTATATTTCATTATGTTAATACTAAAACAAAATGAGGAATGTGGAGAAATATTCCTTTGACCTGATCAAACAAATGCAGCCAGATATTAGGCCTGTTGCAGCTTTAACCCATCTGTTGCATCATACAGAAGACATGCACTTTTCAAAAATGTTTTTTCGATTTTTATCTAACGCAACTGTTACAAAAGCTATTAAATGTTTGATAGTTTTATCATTTTTTACAAATAAAATTAAAACAAATCCATAAATGCAAGCATGTCAAAAATGATTGCATCTGAACATAAGTAGGGTATTTGAGTCGAGCCATTTTTCTTGGAGCACTTTTTGTGCATGCCTTTTAATGTAATGTCATCTAAAAAAATAATAATACAAAAAAAAAAAAAAAAAAAGTAAAATATCAGGATGTAAAGTACAATATACAGGATCACGCCCTGAAATTGAAATGTTTTGAAAGATTACTTTTTTTACTTTTTTGATTAAATGATTGGCACGCATCACATTTATAACCAAAAAAGGGCATTTTTCACGTGCAGTAAGTCGTGCACGTCCATGAAGCAGATCTTAAGTGAGTGTATGGAGATGTAGGGCAGTGGCGGTCTTAGTTGTGCATTCTCGTTCAGGTGTATACAAGTGATATGTACTGAACAAAGACATGAGGGCATTCCTCTCAACAGCTGGGTTCAGCGCTACACCTCAGCGACCGCAGCCAGAGAAGACACAGCACGTAATCAGAAACAAACCAACAAGACGTGCTGAGCAGGAGCCCGCTGGCTCTAATCAAAGCAGTGATTTCAAAATCCGGCCGCTGAGGACACTCGTGAAGCCTGTGCAAATCGACCGTGTGTGATCCAGATCTTCAGCTAGATAGACAGGTCACGAATGTTGACATGTAGACAAAGAGTATCTGACCGTCATCAGTTCGTCTGTGGAGCAGGAAAACCCTGTGCAAACCTACCAGCATCACTCGTGCAAAAACGAAGCATATATGCAATGCTTTCGGGACATAACGAGTGATTAAGATGCCGTTCGCAACTTTCTGCCCTTCTGCAAAATTTCACCAGCTTTAGACACTGAGTAAGATCGTTCCCGGTGCTTCGGCCAAACAAAGCACGCTTTTGCATAATTTCAAAATGAGTTCTTACTGCAGAAATAATATACATAAGAACTAAATGCATTGGCTTCGACACTTAACTGCACGTCACTATTAAAAAAAAAAGTGATTTGTTTAAATTTACGTTAAATGCAATCGGTTTATCTGAAGAGTGTTCTTGACCCACTTAAGTAGGACTTCGTTACATTCGTTGTATTGCAATTTCTCCTGTCGTCCTTGAAGTGGCTTCATGTACTAACAAGCATTCAGATATGCTTTAATATCCTTTTTAATTGAATGTTGTTTGTCGTGTATTGAAATATGTGATCCTGGACGACAAAACCAATCATAATGGACTTTTTTATGTATGGTTTGAGAAAGACCTTACTATTTAATCTGACGGAGAAAATTGACCTTTAAAGTTGCCCAAATGAAGTCCTTAGCAAAAAGGTTTGATATAATCACGGCAATAAAGTATCTTCATGAAACATATTATTTGCTGATTTTTGGTACAAAAGAAATTTTTTTTTGACCTATACAATGCACTGTTGGCTATTGCTACAAATCTACCCGTGCTACTTAAGACTGGTTTTGACTGGTTTCTTCATCATTTATAATGATGAAGTTGCAATTTAGCACATAACATTTCTGGGACTATTATTTAAAGACCTTGCTTGACTGACTTTAAATGCTGAGTTTGTATTTGAGCTATTAAAAGGCCCTGGGGTCTCTCAGATATCAAGAGTTAAAGCAGTTGTAAGCAGCTTTGGCTAAAATAATGTTAAATGACTAAACGTAAATCCATTTGCAAATAACCATAAGTTAGGTAGGACAATTGGACTTTTTCCCATTTCTCTCACACGTCTCCATCTTTAGATATCAAAACGAGCTGCTGCCGATAATAGAAAGCGAACAAAAAGAGCAACCCGATACGTACCTCTTCACCAAAACTTGCTGTGTTATCAGTGTGTGTGCTCTTTTACCTGCGCAATCCCTGCTCTCCAGAACGTGTGGGAAGGTGCATCACATGGGGAAAAAAAAAAAAAAAAAGACCGGTTCAGGTTTGGCACAGTTTTTAAGAGAGTGTAGGTGTGCTGAGCACAATACAGCATTCAGGTACACGGCATTATCTCCGCTCAACGCTGTCTTAATGTTCAAAGAACGCTTTTAGAATTCAAACGCCGTCGGCAAACAAAAAAAGCAACAGTATCAAACGGATTTGTTGGCGCATGCAAATGGTTCAAGTGTGTAAAGAGAGCTGATTTTGCAATTATGGGGAAAAAAAAAACGGCGCTTCTTTGTGCATCTGAGCCAAGAATCACGCGCGAGCATCGTGATGATGCAGCAGCGTCGTACCGCAGGAGAAAATTATTGAAGAGCAACTGCTTTTCTAGCTGTACTTCCCATTTGCATACACTTTTCATGCAAGGCAGCTACGCTGATTACTGGAACAGAGCTGAGCATTTAAATATCACACAAATCTGTCATTTACAAGCCGATGGCTCATTTAAACTTGAAATTTAAGCGATAACGCTTCGAACTACATCGATTTAGGAAAGAATGTACGCATTTGCTGCATTACTGGTGAGGTATCTTCTGCGGTCGTGATGCAATCCTGCATGTAAACATATATGCATACCCACATCCACAGGCATGTTTGAACAAGGTGTCCCATTGATAACTTGCGCTGACCTTGTTTTCAGTTGTCATATAAACAGATATTTTTCGATTATGTAACTGCGTGTTGCATAACGCACACTAGGATGACCAATCAGGTATGACAAAGCGATGCATCCAGGTTCTGCACCGATTCTGCAGGGGGAACGAGACAGACGCTGTTCAGACACTCCAGCCTCAGAAGAAGAGGGCTGGTGACGCACTTCAGCAGCTCTGTTGTGCCCTAAACCGCTTCAAGAGTGGCTGCCCATCCCTACATAGAGAAACTCCAGCCGCAGTTTTTGTCTGCACTGCCATGGAGCTGAAATGAGTGTGTACTAACGGAGAATACAGAGAAGATCCTGATAGCGAAAAGGGCTGGTGACTATGACGGGAGAATCTCAATAGTCCATACAATTAGATGCGTTCCAAAAACCATGCATCAGACTAAAAGGACGAGCTTTTTGAAAGACAAGTACACTTCAGCATACCTTGTGAAAACAATATACTTCTTCTTGAACTGAATGCAAAGTATTGCAACAATACTGTAAAATGTAACGATAAAATAATAATACTTCACGTCTGAGTCACCCCATCGAAATAAGCGTACTTCTTTAAAGCATGACAAAAGGTTATGAAAATACACTTGATGGCAAAAACTTATTATAACACATTTTTACAAAAGTATAACTTAGTGTGTCAAGAAACACTCTCTTTAATATATTAACTTGTTTAATTAACAGCTGTAAAAAAGTTTGTACATCTCTTTCCAACTTTTGGCCCATTTCAAATCTCTAATATTATAGAGAAAGTTGTGCTGTCTTAATTAGTCTTTCTTGTCAAATAACGCTAATGATGAAGTATAAAGCTCTCCATGGCACCGAATCTGTCCTGGTCAGAGTCTTAAATGATGTATTCAGAGAAACCCATGGCTCTTGTCGTCTTAGACCTGAATGCCATCATTATGTCATGCTTGGAGTCTTGTGTAGGACTCTGTGGTACGGGTTTACAGCGGTTTGGCTCTTTTTTGTCAAACAGGCAAAATTTGAGCATTATCCATCTCCCAGCATTCTTCTTAGTTATGGTGTTCCACAAGGTTTGATCCTTGGGCCTGCGTTGTTTTCCATGTATTTGCCCCCGCTGGCTTCTATTGCTGAAAAAATATGTCATTTTCATCTACATGCCAATGATACATAGTTTTAACTTGCATATATATATACACTCTCTTCAGCTGTTGTTAGATTGCCTAAACTAACTTCAGTTATGGCTTTCAAGCAATGCACCTAAATGAAAACTAATCTGATTTATTTTGTTTGGTCCTCAGGAAAATGTTGCTGTTCATTTTGCTCTTGGCCTCCATATAATACACAGTGTGCCAGGATTTTCTACATTCTATTTGATTCCTCTCATTTTGCCAAACAGTTTTCAGCCAATCTCCACCTTCTCAGTAAGAACAATCTAGAAACATCTACCCATGCCTTTGTAACATCTCGGTTTGGTGATTTGGTGATCAGAGTGGCAAGAAATACTGTAGTATTTCTTTCTCTGTCTTCCATTTCCTTTTATCAGTTGGTTCAGCATGCAGCTACATACTGCCTACTGCTGGTCCGAAGCTTTTCCACAGCCTTCCTCATGTTGCCCAATCTATTAGTACTTTTAAATCTTATAGATGTTATTTTTTTCCCACCCTGGCTCGTAACAAACCTTAATATCCTATTCTGAGTTCTGATCTTGATTGTCTGTTTACTTTTCATTCATTCATTGTGTTTTTATTATTTGCTAACTACTTTGAACATCGGTTGAGTTTAAACATGCTCTATGTTTTGTCATAATTCAATCAAGCACAATTCTTTGTAGTTAATTTAGTTAAAGTTATAAATGAACCGTTCCAACTGGTTTTGAACTGATTCGTCGGACAGATGTGATTCACGTAAGAAACGCCGCTATGGGGCATGTTAGCATGTTGCTAAGTTAACGGTGCAGCTCTAACCTGGGCTTAAAAAACCCATTCGGTTCGATTGATTTTTTAACGCGTCTGCGTTTCCGAAAACGGTTTTCTAGAAGAAATACAGCATTTCAAATCATATGCATCAACGTCACATTTGCACCATTTTTTTCGAATCCCAAATTAATATAGGAAATGATAAAATGACGTTATTATCCAGTATTTTTCATTTCTGTTTTTGTTCCCGTTAAATGTCATCTGTTTCCGTTTTTTGTTTTCGTTCCTTGAACCGGTCCAGAGCCCTGGCTCTAACACAAATACATAAACATCAAATATCTTTCAGTAAGGATATAATCTGCATCAGGAGGATGCTTAACGGTTTGGAACGTTTT
Source organism: Puntigrus tetrazona (assembly GCF_018831695.1). NCBI lineage: Eukaryota > Metazoa > Chordata > Actinopteri > Cypriniformes > Cyprinidae > Puntigrus > Puntigrus tetrazona. The sequence goes on from NC_056716.1 coordinate 14,792,035, forward strand.
TTTTTGTGATTCCTTAATAAGCCTACTCTAATTATGGCTGTGATTTATAAAGAAAGACTGCTTCACGGTTTGCAACATCCATATCGAACGAACCCAAAGTTCACCTCTTACTAGACATGTTTGCCGTTCGCCGAGACCAAACATGGGTCATATTAAGGGCTGTACGCCATGAGACCTTGCAGTCTGGCAGCATATTTAGGCACATAAAAATACTCTCTGCTTCCTGACACGGCTCCAGATGTTCCTCCTCTGTAAAGCTCTGAGTAATGAATCTGACTCAGGCAGAAAGGCAGCTCCTTCCACTTCATATCGAGACAATAAGCAGAAAGCAGAAAGCGAACATAAGGCCATCATGTACATATGATGTGCTTGAGCGCGTGTTTCTCTCTCTCTCTCTGTAAACAGAGGCGCTCTCGCTCTCACGTAGATCAGTCGCCCTCTTCAGGCGATGCGGGGAACAATCACTGCTGCCCAGACAAATACTTCATATCTCAGCATGCTCAAATATAACGAATTCACTTTAAAAAAAAAATAACTGATGTATCTTTCTAGCGTGTGCGTGTTTTTTCTTTTCTTTTTCCGTTTCTTGCTTGCAGATTTTCTAGTGCCTTTTGGTACAGAGTGAAAATTGGAAAAAGACTTGATGTTAAATATGGAAATTATAATGAAGAAGGTCTTTATTTTTATTTTAATTGCTTAATTTATTACTTAATTATTTGACTGACTGATTGATTTAATCCAACTCATTTCCCAGCCAATTAGTAGTTTTTAAGAATTAGTAGGCTAGCAAAAAGTCCTGCCAATATTTATTTATTCCTTTATTGATTTTGGGGTAATGATTTTATTTAACATTTGTTTCCCACCCTATTTGAAGTATTTAAAAAAAAAGGAGAGATAAAGGAGAGATTTTCTATATCTATATGCCCTGTCAAAACAATAAAAAAGCTGTGATTTTGTTGGATTTACACTAGTCGATAAATATAATTTATTATAGGATATTGTTACTTTTTACATTATTTGATATGTCTACTGGCTAAGATTAGTATTATTTATTCTTGAGTTTGTTCCTGTTGTATTTATTTTTACATCTTATTTTTTTCCTCATTTTACTACTCACTTTCTCATTTTATTTTGTGTTTACCATAATGAATAACTTGATTATTCATAATCCCAATACCACTTTTGTATAGATAAGCAGACCTAAAGCAGTTCTCAGCTGTTTCATTTTTGTTTCAACTTTGTCTCCGATGTTTTTTTTGTTTGTTTTTTTTAACAAAATGCCTCATTGTAATGAAAATAAATGCAATTACAGCACTCTCATACTACAGTGTGAACGCAGAGCTTAATGTTGAGAAAACATTGACTTTTGTGCTCATGGTAATTAAATCGTCATCTAAAAAAAAAAAAGAAATTTTATTTTATTAAATATCAAAATATCCAGTGGTGATATATCTTAAAAAAAAAAAAAAAAACTCCCAAAAGCAGACAAAACATTAAGCAAAAAAGTTTCATTAATTATAAATACTAAGGTCAGGTAAAAATGATCGAAAAAACAACTAACAGCTCTGCAGTGAGAGCTGGGTGTTTCAGTTCAGTCCAATCGAAGATGAAGATACTGTCGTATTTACACCTGTTTATGTTTCGTTATTTATATAAGTCGAGGCTGGGTGTCAGGAATGAGGATGAAGATACAAAATGGCTCCCTGGTCTTCCAGTCTCTTAAGAATGAGAGCCTCTTGATTGAGATCGTGGTAGGAGTTCTGAAACGACAAGAGCATTCGGTAAAGCAACGCAAGATGGGAATCAAAGCACAGTTTTTCCATTTGCAAAAAAACCAACCTTCATGGATTTCATCGTCTCCTTTCCGTAGTAGTGGATGGGCTGTTTCTGGTTCCTGAACTCTGGGTACCCGAATCCAGCCACGTGCACAACGTCACAGTAGTTCAGAGCCACAAATACTGCCAGAATGCCAGTGGTGGGGTGGACTGGTTTCTGTCAGAGAAACACAGGTGAAATGTGTTTAGTAGTGTTTGTGCTCCTGCAGGGGGCGGCTGAAAACAGCTTTAAACAGGAGAAATCTTAGCTTTTATTTCAGGTCATCTGCAGCACATTTTATATACAAATCTGTTGAATCAAATCATCTTCTTTCCTTTAGTCCCACTTGTAGACAAATCCAGTAGTGTAACAAGCTACTGGCTATTTCTAGAAAAAAAAAAACCCTGCTCTCTCACATCTTGCATAAGCTTTAAGGAAATATCTCAACATAGGACATAAAAATGTGCTTTTAAACAATTTTATGAGACGTTAAACGTTTAACACACACACATGCTGCCATCGAAACAATGCAATAAACCATTTTAAAAATGTATTCTCTGTAAATGACTGCCAGACATCAACTTTTCAGTTGGAAACTTTCCACTTCCAGTAGTAAAAGAAGGTAATGCATCTTGGTTTTTCCAGCCCTGACTGCTTAAGTTGCGTCAATCTCACTCCCGTTCCAAGTCATTAGCTTTTCCGCATTGCTCCATGATTTCTGCAGCTACTGATCTGTGCTCTCCCACACAAAACACACTCATACATCTCCTTAAAGACATCTCAGCCTCCCTTTCCACAGCACTGTCACCATTTCATCATGTTTATCAGCAGAACAAGAGTTCAGCACCTTTCCTTTCCAAATGTGGCTGTAGATATTATGCAACAGCATTGTTAAACAACAAAAACCCTTACAAAAACCAAGCTTGTTAAGTTTTACTGTATGTGCTGTTGAACACTGAAGAAAGCAGTTCACTTTCCTGCTCAAACATCAGTAGGTCTGGTTCGCATTAATGCCACTACCTTCTGAAGTGTATCGTTCATTTGAAATAGAATTAAATTATAAACAGGACTTAGTGTATATATGAGAGAGAGAGAGAGACAGAGAGAGAGAGAGAGAGACAGAGAGACAGAGAGACAGAGAGAGAGAGAGAGAGACAGAGAGAGAGAGAGAGAGAGAGAGAGAGAGAGAGAGAGAGAGAGAGAGAGAGAGAGAGAGAGAGAGAGAGAGAGAGAGAGAGAGAGAGAGAGAGAGACAGAGAGACAGAGAGACAGAGAGAGAGAGAGAGAGACAGAGAGAGAGAGAGAGAGAGAGAGAGAGAGAGAGAGAGAGAGAGAGAGAGAGACAGAGAGACAGAGACAGAGAGAGAGAGAGAGACAGAGAGAGAGACAGAGAGAGAGAGAGAGAGAGAGAGAGAGAGAGAGACAGAGACAGAGACAGAGAGAGAGAGAGAGAGAGAGAGAGAGAGAGAGAGAGAGAGACAGAGAGAGACGAGAGAGAGAGAGAGAGAGAGAGAGAGAGAGAGAGAGAGAGAGAGAGAGAGAGAGAGAGAGAGAGAGAGAGAGAGAGAGAGAGAGAGAGAGAGAGAGAGAGAGAGAGAGAGAGAGAGAGACAGAGAGAGAGACAGAGAGACAGAGAGAGAGAGAGAGAGAGAGAGAGAGAGAGAGAGAGAGAGAGAGAGAGAGAGAGAGAGAGAGAGAGAGAGAGAGAGAGAGAGAGAGAGAGAGAGAGAGAGAGAGAGACAGAGAGAGAGAGAGAGAGACAGAGAGACAGAGAGACAGAGAGAGAGAGAGAGAGACAGAGAGAGAGACAGAGAGAGAGACAGAGAGACAGAGAGACAGAGAGAGAGAGAGAGAGACAGAGAGAGAGAGAGAGAGAGGCAGAGAGAGAGAGAGACAGAGAGAGAGAGAGAGAGAGATAGAGAGACAGAGAGACAGAGAGAGAGAGAGACAGAGAGAGAGAGAGAGAGAGACAGAGAGAGAGAGAGAGAGAGAGAGAGAGAGAGAGAGAGAGACACACAGAGAGAGAGAACCGGAGGGATGGAGGGACGAGGCGAAGCCGGAGGAGTGGAGTCTTGAGGCGGTGGATCGATCGATGAATGACCAAGGTGGTGCCGGAGGGATGAGGGAGTCGATGGAGCTGGTGGACTGACGGAGAGAAGGGAGCTAGGAGCTATAGTGGAGCTAACGGGTCGAAGGGCCGATTCGGAGACCGGGACTCAGAGGCTGGAGGTGGAGCCACAACGCCGATGGAGACTGGCAAACCCACGGCCGATCCAGCACACTGATGGCAGACAGGATCCAGAGGTGGAAATACATTAATTCTCCCTGGACAGGTTCCGGACATGCAGGGTGCTTCCGAGGAGCAGGCACCGGCCATTTAAGTACGAACCGCCGGAAGGCCTGATTGATCCGCGAAAGGGCGGTGGGCTTGCCGTAGGAGTCGCTGGTGGCGAACCGGACTCAGGACCGGCTCTCCTGGCCGGAACTGTGGCATGAAATCCAGAGGAATCGGGGTACGGCTTTCCTGGCTGTGATTTACAGAATGGAATCAACGGGAAATTAATATAAAAATTGATCAAAAAAATGGGAAACGCATTGCTCTCTCTCGCTCTTTGAGGTTCGGTCTTTTGACACGGTGTGGTTGTGGAAGGAGCACACAACGAGGATCGATCGCAATTAGTAGTCTTTACTAATCCACAATAGGGTAATTAATACAAACAGGCACTTATATAGGAAAAAAGTATCGACTTAATAAATGAATACAACACAACTGAATAAAACGACACAAGTAAGGGGAGACAGAAACTAGGTCACACATGAAGAATGAAAAAACACACAGAAACTGTCCAGGAGCATGACACATGATGACTTCCTCTAAATACTTAACGTTTTTTTCGTACTGTTTCTAATTTTAGACAGAGCAGTGCGGCATGCACTTCCTACGGAAAGCTGAGAGGAAGAAGGTGTCTGCTGAACCGGGCCATCTGAAGCTCAACTGAAGATACGACTTGTTGACTAGCAGCTCCAGAAGCGGCTGTGTATGCACACGTGTGTTTCTCACGATGCTCCTCGTGTTTATTGACAGAGCACGGCTGGGTTTGCCTGCCTCCCGAGCTCATCGTCTCTGGCCGGCGGCCCGGAGCTAGCAGGGGTCCCTGTCTGCGCGGTACACACAAGGTCAACCTTCTTAAGGAGCCAGAGAAATATAAGCATCGAGACGGTACATCTGATGCGTGTGTGTGTGTGTAATCCGTCCGATCACTTTCCCACGAACAAGCAGAATAAACGGCCGTCAGGAGTGTGCCTCCAAATACACAAAAGTACACAGAAGGAAACAAAAAAGATACTTGTGGGACTCACTGAGATTAGTTTCAAAATATGGATGATAAAGAAATGACAGAGTGAGAAAGAGAGAGGAATTGGGTGGGGAGGAAGTGCAATGCCCTTTGTGCTTGTTCTTGTGTTTCCTGGCTGTTACTGGAAAGTACCAGAAATAAACAACACATTTCTAATCGTAATTCTTCGACTTTGTAATTCTCTGTGGGTTTATCAGGACACATGCGGACTCTTGATTCGAAAAACACTACAGATAATTGACCGCACAGACAAACCTCTCGGCTCTCTTTAACAAACGAGCAGAAACCGGCATTAACGCATGCGAGTGAAAATTGGCTTCGCTGAGCCCGACGCTCGCCAGCTGGATCGCCGTTTTATTAAAAACAGCATCGTTTATGGTTTAAGTCGATCTGTGAGACTGATAGTCTGAAATTCACTACTGTAAGTGACGCAGACGAAAGATGAAACTATACCTTTTAAACATTTGTGGCCAGTGTGACTTTGTTTCTCTTTTTTCAAAGAATTTAATGCTCAGTTGATCAAATGAGACCATAAAGACATTCATAATGTTACAAAAGAGTTCAAGTGCTGTTCGTTTGAACGTTTTGTTCATCAAAGATTCCCCCAAAATAAAATGCATCGCATTTTCCACCTAAAAATATTTAACTTTGCAAAATAATCCGAAATGTTTCTTGAGCAGCAGATGAGCAAATCGGAATGATTTCTGAAGGATCAGGTGACACTGAAGAGTAATGATGCTGAAAATCATGCTTGAATAAATTACATGTAATTAGACGAAAACAGCTATGTAAAATTATAACGATATTTCCCAATATTACGTTTTTTTGTATTTTCTAATAAACGTTTATCCGTCCCAAAACATTTGCATGGAATCCATCCAGGGGAGCCGCTACGGTTTCTGGGCTCCTTGAAAAGGAGGAACCGGACCGTGTTATCTCTGGTAGAAATCGCATTTCCCCCTCCATCGCAGGGTCCTTAGAATCATCCTAACTCTTCCTAGAATCAACCCTGACTTTGGCTGTCACCTGCAAGATTTGCAACCAGAAACTTGTTTGTCTGGACATTTTGCATAATGCAAATACAATGCTCCTTACAGAGAGCACAGGACACTCTGTTCTGATTTTAAGGTTGAAACATACGGGATAAAAGAACCAATCTTTAATTCAGTGGAACTGTGTTTGTAATTATTAATTAACATTTTACTCTAAATATATACTTTAACACCTAGCTCATCAGAATATAGAACAAAGCCTCATTATAAAAGTTTCATTATCAAATATGTAAATGCACATATATGCATGTCTGAAATGACACCGTATAAGAGTGTAAGTAAGTAAGATCGTGTGCGCAGATCTCACCTGTTGTCTGCGAGGTTGCAGGGGTATCTGAAGCAGCTTGCTGGCTGTCAGGCGAAGGAAATATGGGTCCAGAACACGGATCTGATTGGCCCGACCAAGCCAGATTTGGGGCGGAGGCCTCCAGAAACCCTTTCGGACCTAAATTGAACAAATGATTACTCGTGATTACTGGGTGCATGCCGGCACACGAGGGGAAAAAGTGAGACAGACTGACCCTCTTCTCATCATACAGGATCTCTTTGAGCCAGCGGAGGTCCTGCTGCTTGAAAGGAACCAGGACCAGCAGGGTATCTGGGTTATTGTGAATACCAGGATTATATGAGGCAGATTCAGGATAAAACAGACGTAACGTGGTCTTGTTACCCACGTCGTCCTCGTAGCCTCTCACCGGGGCATCATTCAGCCTGACACAGAGAGATATGCAAGCAGTGCGTAATGAGGTCAGAGGTCAAATCAGATTTGGCGAGTGGAAATCAGCATTGCTTCCTTCCTGGATTTATTGCTGTTTTTAAATCAAATCCAGTACTTGCATCTTACTCATCATCGGTGCCAATTCTAAGCATCGTGCCTGTTTTATGCTTGCTCACAAAACGCATTTCATAGCATTTATTTTTTTTATATTGATGCAACCAATGCATTTTTATTTTTTTGTCATTAAAAGTTTAGCGCTTTTGTACGCTAGTAAGTACACTAAAGCTGTTAACATATAGAAAAGACACTTTACATGAACTTGTATGTGATAGAAAATGTTATAGATATTGTTTTAGCGTCATAAAATCAGAGCTGTGTAATGTAGGATATGTGTGTACAAATACTGCAAATCTATCGGGACTGTTTAAAAGGTGTCAATTAGGGAAGAACAGCAGAAACTAATTGGTATTGGTCATAATTCATGAATATTGGCCATGCAATGTAGTTTGTACACAATTTGCGCACTGTTGATGAGAAAGAGCGGAAAAGCTTGGCTGAAAACATTCCTCATTAAAGCGATTTATGAGGTGACAGGCTTGTTCAGCCAAACTGCATTTCCCATTATCCCCTGTGGAATCAAGCTAAAATACACAATAAAGACAATTACAGACCTGATTTACACCTGTTGCCTTCGATTGTGCTACAGTTATGCAAAAAACAAAGCTTCCTAAATTGGCAGAAATTTAAAAAGAGAAAAAGAAATGTGTATGATTGTTTTTTTTCTCTTCTTCTGTTCGTGAATAACTCATAACTGGGGGACCTGAAGGCCATAATATATCTCACCATGAAGCATGTGTGAGTGTGTGTCTTCTGACGCACAAGGAGTGTGTAATTTGTTTAGATTGCACTAGCGCACATTCCTGAGGCTGAGCAGAGTCTGCGATGAAACGGTATCAAGGCTACTTGAAAACAAACAAACGGCAACACAATGTGAAATTTACTGACAAAACATCCGCTATTGGGAGTGGATGGTCCTGTCTGATAAAAAAGGATCAAGGATGTCCAAGGCTGTGAAGAGCCACCCTCTAAAACTTGATTTGCTGTCATGGAAACATACTTAAAACTTATATAATGAAGTGTGCACTGAATCTCAATAGAATCAGTGGTTATAGTTGGATTAATACTCTAGTTCTGTTGCTACGTTTCGTATTTAATTTTATTGTAATTTTAATAATTACTGAAATGCTAAAATGTTCCAAAAAACGTCCAAACAGGTGTCCAATGATTGGTAAATAAATATTTTATTGCTGAATATAGCACTCTAATTGAAGTAGCTATTTAGTAAAATTGAAAAAAAAAAAAAAAAATTATAAAAAAATTTAATAAAAGAATAAAGCATTTATATTTTGCATACCACTGCATGACACATAATATATTATTTAGTTAGGAATTAGTAGCTATGAAAATGAAATTTCCAATTGATGGATATACTTCCAATTATGGTATTTGTTGTTTTATTTACATTTACATGTAGTGATTTAGCAGACGCTTTTACCCAAAGCGACTTACAAATGAGGACAATGGAAACAATCAAAATCAACAAAAGATTAATGATATGCAAATGCTTCAACGAGTCTCAGTTAGCTAAATTCAGTAACATGTAATGATTTAAAAAAAACAAAAAACGGATCATTGCTATAGCCCATCCTGGACAGAACAAGCGCTTGAACAAGTAGTTATGAGGCATGTCCCGAAAGAAGGGTTCTGATCTTCTTGATGCTGAATAAAGTAAATCTGCTTGAACATCCAGCAAGAAATGCCTGTGAGACAGACTAAGATGCGAGCAGCTATTGTTGGATCATCAGGATGGAATAAAAGGTAGAGCTGAGTGTCAACAGCTTAGCAGTGGAATAAAATTCATTGTTTCTGAATGACAGAGCCGTGCCATGTAGACAGAGAAGAGAAGTGGTACGAGAACCGAGCCCTGAGGAACCCCAGTAGCTAGATGTTGCGACTTTGACGCCTCACCTCTCCAAGACAGCTTGAAGGACCTTTCTGAGAAGTATAACTCAAACATCTGACTGTACACACACACATATACGCATAAACATTACTGTATTTAATGCATTACTAACGAATGCAACCATTGGAAACCGAACAGACTTCATAAACTTCGTAAAACAAATATGTCGTATATGTTTAATGGGCAAAGTTTCTTTTTTTTTGAACGTCAGTTTTGTGAATGTCAATGAACTGGAGCGAGACACTAAAAGCACGTTCTTATCAACTAACCTCTACGTTATAACTTATTTTTCGCGGGAGTGAATCTGTGCAGGAGAAACCACCCTTTTTCTCACAAATGAGATTAGAGAGGAGCTGGTGTTCTGCTCAAATCTCTGCCTAATGGCAACTTCGAAGCATCGGGATTTGTAACTCAACACCAAATGTCAAGCAGCTCAGCTCTCCTCCCCCGCCACGATTAGCTTCTGAGAACACGGTGAGGACGGGAGACCATGGAAAAACACGCTCAGCCAAATTCTGCCGTTTGTTAGAAGCTTGGAAAAAAAATCAAATGGCATTTGTTCATTCCAAGGCTATAAAGCGCCTTGAAAAACAAAGGTAGAGAAACAGAAGCCAAGCAGAGCTCTAATTGCAGGAGGTATTGTTAAGTGAGCCTATTATATGCCACTCAACAGACTAGATACAGACTCAATAAAACTAGAAGGCAAAATACAAGCCAGACTAATGGAAAGGCTTTCACGCTTTACATAGAAAAAAAAAAAATAATTCAGTGGACAACAGAAAACACAGAGAGGAGCAATTACATTACTTTTTTTCATAATAAGGAGTCTTAAATGCTAAATAAAGACAATGTAACAGAAATACCAAAAGGTCAAACACAGGTGGAGGCTTCATTTACCTGATCACCACGTTGTATTTGTTAATGATCTCCCCCAGTGAACTGTTTTTTATGGAAAAGCCATTTCCAATGACTGCACACGTCCTGCAATCTAAGCTGCTGACACACAGAGTACTTTCCATGAGTTCGGTACACAACAAAGGCCACAAAAAAGTTGATTTTGTAGTCAAACGAGGTGCTTTAGTTCAGAAAATGTTCCATGGCAAGCTTAACATTATGTAAACTATTTTATTTTCTAAGCATTTTCAATTAAATTACTATTTATGTCTAAACACAACTAAAAGAACAATTCACCCAAAGATAATTTTCTGACGATCCAAGGCCATCCAAGATGTAGATGAATTAGTTTCATCGTCAGATTTAAAGGAATTCTATCGCTCACCAACGGATCCTGAATGGGTGCCGTCAGAACAAGACTTCAACGCAACATTGCAATAATCCACACCACTCCAGTTCATCAGCTAACATCTTCAGAAGAAAAAAAACTGCATGTTTGTGAGAAACCAATCTATTGTTAAGACGGTTTTAAAGAGACACTCCGTTTTCTTTGGAAATAGGCTCTTTCTCCAACTCCCCCATTTAATGGGTTGAGTTTTACTGTTCTGGAATCTATTCAGCCGATCTCTCGTCTGGCGATAGCACTTTTAGCATAGCTTAGCACAGATCATTGAATCCATTTAGACCGGTAGCATCGCGTTTAAAAAATGACCAAAGAGTTTCGAACTTGACTCTTTGTGGAAAATGAATAGTAGCGATTTTCTAGGATGATACGATTGAGAACTATACTCTCATTGTGGTCTAATAATCCCAGATAACAATGTTTCCTCCAGTAAAAAAGTTGAGAGTGAAAAATTGGAGTAGTCTCCTCTTGGCTCATATCGAAATCCAACATTTTCCTTTACAAATCCTGTGTTTTGCTTCTAATTCACGACTGCTGCTTTGATTTCTTCCGCTTTTGGCAGTTGGATGAAGTGAGAGAGCAGTGTTTTTATTACGTTTGAAATATGGATATTTGTCTCACAAAGATGCATGAATTCGCTGCGAACACCCATTTATTTGCATGGAAATGCTTGGAGGGGGTTGGACTGTTTTTAATATTCCTCTGTGTAAGTGGTAACTAGAGGTCACCGGAGGTAATTCACGCACAGTCAAGTCATTTCTGTGATTGGGTTTGACGGTGTGAGCTCATGAACTAGTTTCACTCGTCATATTTCTAACATCTCAGAAGCTCAGTGGCATGTAAGTTAACACAGGTTGTGTGTAATCCTGGCGGTAAGCGCTGCAACATTGTTCATTAAGTCGCTTTGTCTTATGTTTGCATATCTGTATCCTGTTTAGCCCGCTGACCATCAAGCTAGTGAGTAACTGAAGACACTGCTAGTTTAAAGATTGCGTGAGTGGAGCGAGGTGTGTATTTTTGTTTCATGTTTAAGAAATGGAAAGCATTTAATGATGTAAAATGTCCACATTGACTTTTTCTGGACATCGTTTTGATAAGAATAAAACCGATTGCTGCCGTTAGAGACTCTGCCTCATATTCTGATTGGGCTCATCTGAAAGAAATAGGCCACATACACCTAGGTTGCTTAAAAGACGGGTGAACTAACACTTTAATGATGTACACACATACAAGATGTTAACTGATGGACTGGAGCGCTGTGGATTATTGTGATGTTTTTTATCAGCTCTTATTCTGACGGCACCCATTCACTGCAGAGCATCCGTTGCTGACACAGTGGTAGAATGCTAAAAATCTGATGATGAAATAAACGTTAAAGGAATAGTTCACACACAAATGAAATATCTGTCATCATTTACTCACCCTCGAGCATTTCCGAACCTGTTTGAATGTCTTTGTTCTGCTGAACACAAAGGAAGATATTTTTAAGTTAAAATTTTAAGTTTTGTAGAGGCTGTTTTGGGTCACCATTGACTTCCATAGTATTTTTTTTCCTACTATGGAAGTCAATGGTGACCCAAAACAGCCTGATTACTTTTTTTGAATATCTTTCTTTGTGTTTGCCAGAACAGATTCATACAAGTTTGGGACTACTCAAAGGTGAGTAACTATTTTCTTTTACATCAAAATGAACAGAGAAAACTAATCAAATAAAAAGATAACAGAATTAACTGGTAACAGGTTTGTGAGTAACGCACTTGCATATTTAGTCACCTTTAGCCATCGCTGTCACTGTCTTTTTGATTCTGTCCTTTAAACTATTATCCATTTTCAACATGAACAAGAGCGTTAGTGCAATGCATGCAATAATTCATGCCACACCGCGACATGTCATAAGCAATTAAAGCAAAAGGCCGGATTTGAGGAACGGGTTTCTTAAAGCTTATGGGAGCTTGAGTTCAGAGTTTAGCCTGGCCCTACTTCACCTCTCAGTGTTTGCTGGCATTGTGTAGCTGGAAGTCACTGCCAAGACCTTCAGAAGCAGGAGCTCTGCAGAGAAAAAGGAGAAAGTATTTGAACAAAGTGCACTATTATGAATGTATCAACATGAATGAATCGCGTGCAGAACGATGAACAGCATGCAGCGAAAGCAGCTGACTCCAGAACAGAAGAACTTCTTTATATATGTTGACCGAAAGATTTCGGGGGCATGTGAGGTTTCAGCAACAAGATTTATGCGATCACGTACTCGAGCCAGATTGAACATAAGCATTAGCTAAATGACTTTGCGGTAGATATAGCCATTGTATTAAAGGAAAGATTATAAGAGAGCAGAGCAACAGAGGCTGTACATACCACTTCCTTTAATACCATAAGGCAAAGCTTCGGCTGACAGATGTTGCCGCCAGAAGAAATCCTCCAGCTTTAGAAAGAGCTCAGTCTTTCGGCTCATGCTGTGAAACAAAAGAGAGACTCAAACACAAACCTCTCCTCAAACTATTCATTTTAGAGATGTACTTTTTTTGTGTGTATAGATTTAATTGACTTAATGACAGACTTTTAATCTTGCATTTAAACCAATTATAAAAGTAGAAAATCTTATTTATAAATATTAAAATAAATAATAATTAACTCGGCCCCAACAGATATTTTGGAACAGATATCAACAAATAATGAAACAAATAATATCAATTATGCAAATGATATACATTACTGTTCAAAAGTCTGGGGCTAGTCATCTTTTTTTTTTCTTTATTAAAAATATAAAAATAAATAAAAATAAATAAATAAATGTATATATATATATATTTAAGTCTGTATTTATATTACTTAGAACTGGTATTTGTGCACTTTAAGTAAAGTAACATCAGTAAAATGGCAATATATGAGATTTATAATGCATTATAACTGTGGATGAATCGTGTTCATTGTGTGTCATAAATGATCATATTGTTACAAGTAATAACCGCAAATAAGTAAATATTATAGCACATTAAAACTAATACTCATGAGATGATAAAACACATTATATGCATTATGCATTACAATGCCTTAAGAATATCCTTATAATGTATAAATACAGGCTTCATAGAAAGAGTTACCCACCAAATGTGTTTGAAAATCTAAAATAATATTTTACAATTTACAATTTATTACTGGATTTTTGATGACCCCACATGATGACCCTTAAAGGGTTCCTTCACCCCAGAATCTTTGCACCTGCCCCCATGTTGTTCCTAATCCTTTGTTCGACTTCAGAACACAATTTAAAATATTATTTAGAGATGGTATATATATAGGCATACGAGTCTGACGAGTCTATTTACAAACAACACAGATACGTATTAGATGGGGGGAACTGGTTTGGCTTTGTGTAATGCTCCAAACCTCGAGACTATCATGTCGGGGTTAATCAAACTAGTCTGTGGTAGCAGCGCAGGCAGATCCACCATACGTGGATGTGTCGGTTTCACCGTGCTGCCAAGCTTTAACACGCTCACAACAGCGAGAGCAGTGTCCTTTTTCATTAAGTGCCCTTTTATTCTCTGGCTACGCCAGCTGCAAGACAAATCCTGATGGCTTTTAAGAGCTGCTGTTAGCAAAAAAGCTTTTCGCCCATTTCTGTGCCTGTATTCTGTGACAGAGTAAACAATTTTGAATACATAGCTGAGTGCATTGCCCCGGACCGTTGGCCGACTGTGTTAAACCTTCTGGAAAGTTGATCTGAGCTCATGCACCTGCAGTCTTCAGGTGAAAAAAAGCAGTATTTGTGGATTATTTTGCCAGTGTTGACTCAAAAACAGAGCTATTGGCGAAGCTTGTAAATCAATCAGTTCCAAAACCAAATGCAAAACCATAAAATAAAGTTTTAACCCAACACGTGTTGATAAAATAGCATAACGCGTCATTTTGAAGCAAGAATGCATAGTTTTTCGTTTCACAAGGTGTCACTGAGTGAAATATTCCTTTAATGTAATATGGGTCCCAATGCTGAATTAATGTGGACAGATTTGTCTTTTGAGCAAGCTGAAGTCTTGCCATTAAATTCTCCTTGGTTTAAACACAGATTTTTGCTTTGACACTAAAAGGTTAGTCTTCCTAGATCTGATAGCATTAGCAGCCAAATCTGATAGCAGGCGAATCAACAAATACATGCAAAAGGTGAAACTCCAGATGGAGAATGCTCAGCTGTGTAAACCAATAACAAAGAGAACACCGCAATACAGAAAACACAGATGCCAGTCCGCAAGAGGTGGCATGTCGGTTTGTAATAATTCTATTCAAATGCTTTTTAAACTCTCCAAAGCTGTGCAAAAAAGGTCACGCTTTGGCCATTCGTGTCACTTTTGACCAGGACGGAACTGTAGGAATGTAACTTACCGTAAAGCGGCGATAAGAGCATACAAAACCTAATGACGGTACAGAAAAGTGGAAACAATACAATCTTTTCTTTGTTTGGGTTTACAAATACGCCAACCGTAACAGTATATACTTGAATGCCGATTTATCATGTCTTTGAGGCCAAAAGCTGCCTTCAGGTGGAAAAGATATATAATATGATATGTGTGTGTGTATGTGTGCACCTGGTATTTATCACATTATAGGGAACAAATGTCCCCACAAGGATAGGAACACCAGCGAATTTTGACCTTGTGGGGACATTGAGTCCCCATAATGTGATAAAAAAATCTGAAATTGCCAATAGTTTCCCGTCAGGGGTAGGTTTAGACGTAGGGTTGGTATAGGACAAAAACACATGCGGTCTGTACAGTATAAAAACCATTACGCCTAAAACATGGAAACCCAACATGTGTGTGTGTGTGAATCTTTTAATGATTAGCACTCGGGATGTTTGTTCAACTTTGCATCTGCTGCATTGATTTCATTCAAAACACATTTTAAATAAATGTATTTTCCAGTTCATTTATTAAGTCTTATTTTGACTGTGGAGCGTCAAGGTTTGACCTTTTTTATAACCACTTAGACTGAGCAAACGAAGGCGGCCTTTTTGTTGGTTTAGACCGCATTTCTAAAAATAGGTTATCGAATTTGGAAGCACGTGGTTTTGAAAAATGTGTGAATGTAAAGTCACGTACTTTAATTTAAGACTCTCCCATTTCCTTTGCAAGCGATAGCTGTGACATAGAGAAACAGTGGGCTCAGGGGACTTTCCGCTGCCTCCATAGCTTAAAGAAAAGAACAACCAGTAGTTAGCATAAGTACTCCTCGAAAGATTTAGCACGTCTGTATTTGATTGCGTGTAAAGCAGGTGACGGCACTAACCTCTCGAAGTAGAACTGGGAGCAATAGTAACAGATGAAGAAGAGCACAACCGGGAGGAGTCTTAAAAACCATGCTGGAAGAGAATAACAAACAAAGAGAGATTATTATTCATATTTTGTACATATTTTGTGAGATTGATAAAACTTGCACTGGGCTGCCTTTCAGCAAGTGGCAATTATATGCACCTCAGAAGGCGTATTCGAACCAAAATCGATCGAGTCAAAATAAGAAAAATACAAAATAGGTTTCACCTCCTGCGTCACTGGAGCTGATGTAAAATGGCTGCCTTTTGTAACGATGACTATCCCAATCACGTGTTGGTGGGCGGAGTTAGTATAAATAGCAACTCCGTAATAATTAACCCTTGGTAATCAATCTCGGGTCATTGCTGTTATTTGCACATTTAGAGGGTTTCTTATTGGAATATATACTATAAATACACAACAGCTGCAGAGTTGTTCATATATTTGTTTATATATTTCATACTACACTATCAAGTTTTCCAAAAAGGACTTTTAGACGATAAGGATCAATCTGACTATCTCTTCTATTCCGGTAACCTTCCAAAGCATGTGCAGGGGATTGGTTGACTAGATCTTCCAGGTTCTCCCAAGCACCGCTGTGTTTATCCCTACATGTCAATGAACTCCACATTTATTAATCTCAATTACACGTTCTATTACAATACAATCAGTAACGCTCCAGACATCGTGTCTAGACGCTGTCTGCTGTATTGAGAGGATTCGTAAATAAAATCCGGAGTTTGAATTTGACTCGAACTTGCATACAGGTACTCGAAATAGCTACAGGTATGTTTGTGCTTGGCTCGAAACAAAACTCTAAATAGCAACCTGCCAGAACTGAGGTTCTGACACACATAGGCACTGGAGCGTTTGCCCCATCTGTTTCACAAATATCCTGTTATTAAAGTTTTATATGAAGGTGCCCTTGCTGTGTTTTTCTCACTGCACGAAAAAATGTACATGTGAAATCTCTCACATTCAACAGGGTGTTAAAATACTTCATAAGCACGTTCATTAAAAGCAGTCAATCCAATAATAGTGTCTTTCATCTAATGCAGCGGTTCTCAAACGTGAGGTGCACGGAGGGGGTATGCGAACAAAATGTTTTTTGGCAGTCCACCCCAACTTAAAGTAACATTAAAACCAACGACTTATTTCTTACGAGCAAAATTGCGCTATTAGAGACACTTGAGTCATTTCTATCCAAAACCTTACATACATCTCAAAGTCGTAGAATGACGTCAGCTGATATTAGGGAGTTACGATGACTTTCTCTTCAGAATACCAAGTAATTAGTATTTCCTTTACAAGGATTTGGTGATACTTGAGTCGTAGAGTTGTTAAATAGGCTTTTATATAACAAAAATTCACAAATACAACTGTATTATTTATGTGTGTGTTGCATACTCACTTTTGGCTGCTTTTAAGGTCATCTTCACTCACGCCGTTGCCCTCTGGTTTCTGAACTGTCCATACTGTTCCCCTGAGAAAACACGTCATACTCACAGGTAAAAAACCAAAGAAGAAAACTGGAAAGTAAAGTGAAAACAGTCCTATCAAGTGTTTCTCTTGTGGGTTGTAAATGTTGCAGTTCCTCAAAAATTAACATGATACTTCCACCCTAAAGAGCGTTTTTGTGTGTCAGCGTTAAAGAAACCATGCATTTAGTTAATCAATGAACTGGTTTATGCTCATCCAGATTCTGAATTACATCGATGTTACGATACAGTAGGTGTTCACGTGCACGACAGTAGATGGTCAACCGCACACCCTGGTTTCCTGTTTCCAAGCACAGACTAAAAGTACTAAACGCAAAAAATGTGCCAAGTTCCCCAATAACAAAAAGTAACTGACTGAAATGTTTTCTGTTAGAAATTCACAAGCATGCGTTTTTCTAAACACATAATGACTCAATAAGAGTATTGCTGATGTTCTGCTGATGACTTCAGCATTTCAGTGGAAAAAATGACTCATTGGGGTTTGTAAACTCCCCTCGAAAGCATAACAAAAAAATATGAATGAAACATTATCACAGTCCATTAAAATCAAACATATGCGATCACAAATAAATAACTGACCTTGGGTGTGCCTTATTTTCTAATAATTCAATGGACCGAGTTAATTACTCCTTGCATATTACATTGAATTATTTCAGAAACATTGATTAATAATGTTCTTTGGTAATAAACGTAGTGTGTATTTGCTCAAGTGTTGTATAGAAAATACTGAGAATATTTATTTGAGGCTGGAATCGAGGAACTAATTTAGCTGATATAATTATGACTTTTTCTATACTACATATTTTTGGGAGTGATTTTATTAGTTTCAAGCGTGCGTATGTGTTTGACACCTGATTTTCCGTTGCGCCGACGTTTCTGTCGTTACTTTTGCGCAGAGAATAGAGTTGATGGTTAGCTTGTGGTTGTGAAAGCTGCAGATACGGTTTCAGTTGCGCTTCCACGTAACACTGGTTTGATTACACGAAGGCGTGAGTCGTTGCCGTGGTAACAAAAATGTGTACATAACGCCTCGTTATGGAGCATGATCAGAATATTCGATTTTACTAATTTGTGTTTACACTGCTCAAAATAGTGGTGCGTTTTATGTCAATAGATGGCGATTTAACTTTTCTAAATAAAATTCAACGTTTTTTTCAACTCTACATCAACAATATATTGAATAAAGAATGTTTATTATAGTGTTTTTTTTTTTTTTTTCATTTTTATAAAGGTGATCCTTTTTTTTTTTTTGGCCTGATTTTTGTTTTTGTTCGAAATGACGCCAATTCAATCCGTTCTTCATATTCTATTGAAGTATATCGACACATCTGTGAAATTGAGATTACTCATCAAACTCATCTGGTCACAATTAATGTATTTAATACCTTTTTAAATAAGTTAGTTTTTTTTTCTGCCACCTTAATTCGTGTTTATCTCATGTGATCTACAAAAACAATATACTGAATGGGCATCAAAAATTTTTGCAGCTCAAAATTTTTTTTATAATTATTAGTTATAGCACTGTTTAAAAGGGTGCAGTCAGGATCCATCATCCACCACCTGTAAAACTGTCTTTAAAACCATTAGCAGAGCAGAAAAGCAAAGTCAACTCTTACACAATCAATAAAATTCAATTAAGCGTGATGTAACAGACCATAGAAACCTGATATCATTTGCATTTGCAGTCATGAGCAGCCTGGTTCACCACATGACTTCCACTGCTTTCATGCAATGTCACCGCATAATGTCAGCGTACAGTGTGTGGGCCAAAATCAAGTTGTCATCCTTACACCTTCAGACAATTTTGACTGACTAATTTAAGAAAGTGGTCAATTTATGATCACTCGTAACAATGCTGCAATCTACAAAAAAGATCAAACAAGGTCAAGATTAAAGAACTATCATCTGGTAATATGTAGTCCTGAATGAAAGATAAGCAGACTGAGTAAGCATAGCCAAAACGATTTGCTGAGGTCAAAGTGATCACTAGAATGGGTAAGAAAGGCGATTTAACTTGCATCGATTGTGGCATAGATATTGGTGCCAGACGGACTGGTCTGAGTTTTTCAGAAACTGCTGATCTGCAGGGATTTTTAATCCACAACCATCTCAGAGAGTGGTCCAAAAAGAGAAAACAGCAGTTCTGTGGGCAATATTGCCTTACTGATGCCAGAGGTCAGAGGAGAACGGTCAGACTGGTTTGAGCTGATGGACGGGCAACAGTAACTCACACAACCACTCGTTACAACCGAGGTCTGCAGAAACACATTGAAAGTTGGGTTAGAGCCGCAGAAGATCACAGCGGATGCCACACCTGTCAGGAAACTGAGGCTACGATTCCCACAATGCATGCCTCTACCTACATGTCTGCATATCTCATAAAACGAATAAGTATAAACACTAGTGGCAGTAAAATGCAAATTATGATTTAAAGGGACAGAGTTTCGATTTAGAAGGCTTCGAAATTCCTTGCACAATATTCTGTATGGTTTTTTTCCATTTTCTCTGAAATATGTGGTCCCGGTTGGATGGTATGGCCTTGGCAACTATCCTGAGTGTAAATCTCTTTAGATAACATGTGAAGGCTGGGCTACTGATTATTAACTTTCCATAATTCCCTGATGTTTCTCGTATAGTTTCATCAGTTCTAGCACGAATCTCTCTCTTGATCTCGCTCGTGTCCAGAGGTGCGCCAGGTGCTGCATTGAAAGTCTTTGGCCAAGGTCATTTTTTGGGATCAAGCGAGATTCGTTTTCTATCTTCCCAGTTTATAAGCAGATTTAATCATGTCAACTGCTATTTAATCACATTCTTTGCTGGTGAATGTTCTGGGACCACATTGAAAATCTAGGAATCAAAAAACTAGTTAAAATGTGTAATTTATAAAGAAAGATGCATGTATATGCATGTATGCATGTGTATGTGTGTACATATATTTGTGTGTGTGTGTGCATATATATATATATATATATATATATATATATATATATATATATATATATATATATATATATATATATATATATATATATATATATATATATATATATATATATATATTCAGCCAAAACTATGCGTTTAAAAGAGGTATAGAGGAGTTACAATAAGGTACAATATTTGAAAAATAATGTGTTTTTTGACCGTTAACTAACACACTCTGTTACACCAAATACACAAAATAAGCATCTTTAAAATAGCATCATATGACCCATTTAAATCCATTTATCTGCAGTGTAGTTATACTATATAAACAGTGCAGTTTGTTTCGATCCGTATGAAAGATGGCATAAAAATAGCTATGAGCTGTTGGAAATAGAATCCAGTAATCTTGACAGGCTTGAGCTCACAGCTCACAGATTTAACCCCGGCTCTGCGTCCAGATCATCATTCAGCGTGTCCCAGCATGCTCGGCGTAAGAGACCCATCTCCGAAACGCTTGATTCTAAGTGAGATTCAATCAACACGTTTGACGTTAACAGGCAAACACGTAAGATTTATCTTTTCGACGTTAAGTAATAAAAAAAAAAACAAGGTGGGAACAGTCTGAAACTCCCAAAACCAAAGGGCGAAAAACATCAAACATTGCCGTTTCACAACAGCTTACCAATAAATGACTTTGACATCAATAATTGATCGTTTTCGGTCATGTGACCGGTTCGAAGACTTGACCTGCAAGGCCCGGCGGCAATGTTTCAATCATTAAACAGCGCCGAACAACATTGCAGAAACACTTAAAATATTAAAAACATAAATATTAAAATATCATATTGCGACAGGACTCCTTAATAACCATTTAGGATTAGAAATTTCACACCGTGCTTCTTCTTCATTCTTGTAGTGCGGTCCAGTCCGCTAATGAAGTGTTGACGTCAGATGCAAATGCAGCAGACAGAAGTTCCCTTAATATCTGACCGAATTAAGGTACGCTTTAAGATCAAACCCAAATCAGGTAATTACATCTAACCCCTATCACCTCTCTGGACGGCTGTTCTGCACGCTTTCCGTGTAAAAAAACACAGAAGCGCATTCAAGGTGTGTCTAATGAGCACCACATGCCGCCAGGCCGTGAGGCCACGGTCCGACCCGACCTCTGGAACAATGCTAGTCTGTGTGGCGAACGGAGAGCAAACAGAAAAATGGGTGTTGGTAGTTTAGTGGTTATGGTTGGTAATGTAACCATTTCAGGATGAACCTCAGGTAGGAAGACACGTGGAGAACCATGCCACCACTGTGAGCTTAAACCAGCTATATTGAGTATCACGTTGAATTTATAGCTTTCTGTGGCATCGACGTTTGAAAGTCTCAATGGAGAGAGGTACGACGGTGCATTGGACTTCATAACATTTCACTTGCTCATCAATGGATGCCCTGCAGACGAATGGGTGCCGTCAGAATGAAACTTTACAATAATCCACACCACTGCAGTCTAGCAATTAACGTCTTGAGAAGCCAAAAGATGCATACTAATACTACTACTAATAATAATAATTAGTATCACCAGCCTGATAATAATAATAGTAATAGTAGTATTGACAATAATTGTCTTGCTGTCGTTAAAAGCATCAAACACAAACTTTCTTTGACGCATGATACTATGGTTTATTGACACAACCCTAGTGCGATCAACCTTAAAAGCAAAAGTCTTCATATAAAATGTAGTCATGTCGCAATTCAATCGCAAAATAAGCACAATTGCAGTATAATTTTTGATCGTGCACCAAAATATCGACATAAATACTGTACATTAAATAGGAAAAACAATAGACAGGTTATATATTTCACATACGAACTTGTGAATTTGACTAAAAGTCAAACGAGGAAAGGAAGCTGACAGTAACCGCTATGCCACTATCCCACAAAAGCACGCGCAGCCTGACCCTTTATCAGCGGGGCCCGTACCAACTGTTGCAATGAACGGAGTTAGGAAAAGGCCACGAGCGAAACCAAACCTGAAATGCTCGGTGCATCAGTGTCAACATAACATTAAGTGAATGATTAAATGAACCAGCACACATGCAACGATGTGCAGATCTCGCAATGTATGTGTAAGCTTGCGCCGCACAAGTAAAGGTTATTAGATAGATCTGAAACTCATCTGTTTTGTCAACACGCAGATGCTGAATCCAAATTGCAAAGTCGACGTTTAAAGAATAAATGCACTTAAAGGAAGAGCCACCTCGCATTTCCCCATTACAAGTGCACTACCATGCAATCGCCTTTCAATGCATAGATGAAAGCTAATGCCATTTAAAAGCTTCAGTGAATTGATCATCATTTCTTAATGTGTATATGATCTGTCGGTCTTTGCCAATTATTCGCAGACTGATGCAATCATACCCTGACACCCTGACCCTGAGAAGAAGCTTTGTGCAAGACCGCCAGATGAAGCAAAAACAAATAAACAAAAACCTAGTCGCTCTATATTTTACTTTATTTTGCAGGTCTCATTTTTTTTTTACCATACAGTAAGAATTTTTCTGGCACGCTGTCAAAGACTGGAGGTAAAAATGACATTATAACGCTGCTAAATAATAATAATTGTTACGAAGACAGTAATAAACGAATTAATTTTAAATAGCTACCTTTTGAAGAGTTCTTATTAGTCGATTTCGATGAAAAGTCAATTTCATTTAAGCGTTTAAAAGTGAAATGTTTTGCGTAACCCACTGTCTTTGACCTAGAAAACATTCAGTCAAACTAAAACTGGTTTGCCCGTTAGTCAGGCTGGCTTTTAATCACTTTTTTCCCCCCTAAAAGCCAGTTGTCAGTGAGATAAAAACCAGCTTGAACCTGTAGATAAAAGCAGGAGAACTAAAACCATCGCCTCCTAACGGATTAGCTATCGCACAACCGGCACCGAGAAGCTTAAATCTGAATAAAATTGTAATTTTGTGGTTTAACAGCCTAAAAGGAAGGCGAAACGGCGTTAGGGCAACTACTAGGAAATCATGTGTTATAAAGGTTTCTCAAAACGCAGCAGGCAGCCTGCATAGACAACACGCTCAGGCATCATCGACATGGAGTAGGCGGCGCGACACGTTTTAAAACTTACTTCAATTCAGACTTAAATCAACTTACCAGGATGCATCTATATAGTGTTAAAAACACAAAGCTAGCTGTTTAAGTGAGTGCGGTTGTCCAGATAGTCCCCCCCTCTCCCCCGGATCAAGCGCGCCGTACGGTCACATCCTACGAGGAAAGTTGCGCGATTGAGTGCGCGCTTCGGGCGTCTTTGCTTTTCAGATGGGAGGCGCCGTTAGATGACTTCACCGATTTTTTTTGGTCTCCTTCGGAACGGAAACAGCCGCTTCTTTCGGCTCTCGGCACCACCGGTATCTTTCTCTCGCTGTTTTTCGGTGGGTCACATCACTGTACTGCACAGAGTGTACCCACCAAACGCTGTCCGACTGCGCACGCGCGAACGGGACCTACTCGGAGGGCTGTGTGGGAAAGTTTAGCCGTTTACGTTACGATGATGCTGAAAGAAACTTCGTTCACGCTTCGTGGTCGCAATGGTCAAGGTCAGCGTGCTCAAGGTCTTTAAACGCGTTAAGATGTTGTTTTGTAACCTAGATGCATGGGCTGTTGACATATAAACTACTGGGATAATGGTGTTATTACCACTGAGATGCTGATAAAGCAAAAAAAAAGAGAAAGTAAGGAAGCGACAACGTCGCAAACATAACCACAGGTAACACAGCGCTTTAAAAAATTACAACCTGACAACATAGTTTTAGGGAAATTGTTTTGCACAGACTGGTAGAGAAATTTGAATTGTTTCCATCACATATTCCTGAAGTGGCACACTGTGGTTTAAATCCAAAAGTCCTCTGGTTTTTCATGCACTGGCGTCGTGTTGACTCCGGGTTAGATATCAAATATTAGTACTTGCTATTTTACGAGCACGGTTAGGCACAAATAAAACGAGGTTTTCATTCGGCGGCTCTGTTTGCACGTTCGGGTTTTGATGCGGTGGCTCAGCAAATTACAAAGAAGTACATTTTCATTGTTGAAGGCCTGTCAATCAATCAATCAATTAATCAATCAATCATTTTTATTTATATAGCGCTTTTAACAACGCAGGTTGCATCAAAGCACTGTAAACCAATGCTGAAGAGTTTCGTCGGCGAAGAGCAACTTCAAGATAACAGTGTCAATGAAGATGTGAACACACGAGTTATTTTTAGTCCAAAACTGCACATATCATCATTAAAATAAATAAATAAGCTGAACCTGAGCATCTACATATCATCAAATGTCTACATTTCAATTATTCATAGGTAAACCAGCGTGGCGAGAGAAGGCTTACCGTGCTCATGTGTGATCTCCGCTCACTTCAACCTTCAATCCCTTAAAAACCGAAGTGAAGTGGGGGGTTTGAGTGATATTGATTTCCCAAGTTAATCATTTCATTGACATGTGAAAGAAAAAAGGCCAAAAATGCACTACTCTCCGAAATGTTTGGCAACGTTATTGTCACGCAAGTCTGCAAATACTGAGAATGAGAATAACAGCTGATAAAAACATCAATGATCCACACCGCTTCACATCTGGAGACGTGAGAAGCTGCAGGTTTGTGACAAAAACTATCACATCAAGATGCTTTATTAGTATTGGTGGTAGTAGTAGTGTTAAACCATCCCTTCTGAAGTATTAGTTTAAAGTCACCCAGCCTGAACCAGGAGAGAAGTCTGTGCAGAACTAGCAACGTTTACGAACGAAAACACTTCCGCTCCAATGTGGCTGGAGAGGGACTTTCACTGGAGGAAGCGTTATTATGAATTGTGGCCAAATTTGTTTGATGGATTGATAGATTTGGTGGACTTTGTTTCTATCAGCTGTTTGGACTCCATTGGAGAGCAGGTGATGCTACGTTTCTCCAAATCAGATGAAGAATGAAATGCATCTACATCTTGGATGTCCTGAGAGCGAGAACATTTTCAGTACGTATTCATTTTTGGGTAAACTATTCCTTTAAGACTTTAAAGTGGAAAGATTACTGGCAACGCTTCGCCTCTTCGTGGTCACAACAGAAATAATGAGTTTTAGTCAATCCATTACGGTCAGTGGATGTTTCTTAGCGCAAGAAAATAAAATCAGAGAGAGACGGAGATGGATCAATTCACAGACTTCCTGGTTCTTGGATAAATTAATTGAATTCAGGTTCCTCCGTGGAGACCGTAATAAGGATACTGTAAGTTAATGAACAGTATTTGCAACCCAAGATGGCTGGATGTTACCAGATGCCATATTACTGAAAGAAAGCCACAGCCACTTCAAATTGTTGGATTTGTTTCTTACAAACACAAACTTCTGTCTCTTCAAGGAGTTAATCGATGGATTTCTGCACTAGTGACCAACTGATATAATTCGCAAAAAGAAACAAATCCCAGAAAGCAAGCTTGAACCAACATTACGTCAGTGTTAATGTTTCAGTGCTAACTGCATTGAATTAATGTTGCAGTGATGTTGGTTCCATTTTGATGAATTGACTTGTAAAAATATGCATATTCATATAAATGCCTCAAGTAATAGTTTTTGAATATCTTTGATGAGTGATACTGAAGGCGGTCTCGGCCTCTGATCTTTATTATATAGTATATTAACCTAGTTTTATAATTAACTAGCATTCTGAATATGCATCGCTAATTAAGGTTATGTGAGGATATCGAGAAGCACTGGAAAGTTTAAAATGAGTGCAAACATTTTGGTACAGTGTAGCTTATGTCATTCTCATACAGACTTATGCGCTCTCTTTCCGCCGCTTGTCGTGCAGAACGTATTGCACAAACCTCGCACGCTGACAGACTTTCACGCGTGCTTCGTGCTCGTTCGTCCCGAAGCTTGCAGCTGGGGTTAAATGCATTCGAATCTACTTTTATGACACGAAATAGGGATGGATGCACCGAACGTTTGGCAACCGCAATTCATCCAATATAGTAGCGGTGATGCAGCAAACATGTCAGCAGCGTTGAAGCGTTTAAAAGTGTCCAGGACAGATGCAATAATAATTACACACATCAACAGACGTTTAGCACGGCATGTCTCCGATGAGAGGAAGTGCGGCCGTTACTGGCTGACGATGACTAAATTTGTGAAATGACCTTTTCTGTACTCTGCACACTTCCTTTTTTATAAAGATTCACTCTTCAGCTGGGTGCACTTAACTGAAGGTTTTTATTTATTAAGTGCATTGTCGCTTAGTGTACTAACAGCTGATTTGCATATACTGGTTTCAAAGATGATGATGATGATGATGATGATGATGAAGAAACGATTTCTCAGTTTTGAATACATTTAGCATATTTCTTCAACCCGCCCGATTGATGTGGATTCGATTTCGAACAATGGCGAGATTTTCACCAATAAATGGTTACGTCATCGAATCAACATTATTAAATGAAGCCGGTTCAATATAACTTTTGCAGCATCGTTTAACGTTGACTCAAGATTGTCTGATTTGACAGCTTGATCATAATAATCGCGAACGAACTTGTACTTTGCTTTCTGAAAGAAAAACATGCATTTTCATGACGTGTCGAGGATGAATATTTGCGGAGCGATCCACTTTTTTGAAGACGGGGTCAAAATGGCAATTTTCATCTGCGATTCAGAGCCATGTCACATGGGGGTACAAATAACTTCGGAAAGATGTCAGCATCGTAATGATATTTCTGCACAGAGATCGTCAGGTCTGTTAGTAAAACCTGTAGACAGGGTGCTCTGCAGATACAATACACGGGCTGTGTGTAAAGTATGATGTTCTGGCTCACGTTCACCTCGGCATCTGTTCAATTTTGTCGAACTTTAATCAGAACGTGTCTAATAAACATTACTAAAACAATATGCGTGCAGGTTTTAAGAATTTAGTCACGTGGGTGGTTATTGAAACGCTTTAATGCGTTTAATTTATTGCATGCAAGACATAATAAAACGTATGCACCATTGTTTTAACCCAAGATAAGCAATGCACGTCAGCCAACAAGACTTCTATAAGACACACCTGTGCAGGGAAGCATCGATTAGACCGGCATTTATAAGACAACAGTTGTACTTCAACCGTATTTAAAATAAATAACTCCTAAAGCAATTCCAAAACTCAACATTGCACCAACTTTCACTGGGAGATCATCCACATCTTCTACTTTTGGGAAATAGTCAAGTCCAAAAATACAAGATAAGCATTGTATCGGCCTCTTTCAGAGTGAGCTTCGTTTTAAACGCAACATAATCTTATTTAATCCCCCGACAAAGCAGCGGCGTTCCTCTCAGATGCCGTAGCGCACGTCGTGCTTCCACTGATTTCGGCAGCTTCAGCTCGTGAAGGACAAAGGAAAGTCCAAATAAGAGAAAACAGAGAGTCTGGGGATTTTCCGAACGATTTAATGCGTCCAGCGCTTGAAGCCAGGTCCGCCAGCGGGGATTACGACGCGTGACATGTTATTCGCCGGGAACCTTTAATCATACCTTCGCAGGTCTTTGAGGTGTCCTCTTGGTTTACATGGCATGTCCAACTGTGGCTTAAAGCCTTTCTGAAAGCACTGAAATGCCAGCGAAACTCAAAACTCAACCACACAGGACAAGATGCAAACCACTCCTGCTCTTGGTGGTTAATAATATACCACTTATGAGATATGCTATTAATATCGACGCAAATTCTCATTATATGCTTTACATTAAAGGCAATCACTGCCATTTATATCTGCAGCTTCCTGCGCACGTATGAGAGCGAGAATCGTTTTAAAAGCATATTTTGTAGGGTATATTACATAAGCCCTTCCTCTAATCTGACTTTGACCTAAAATCAGAGAGGGAAACATATGCCCCAGCACGTCTGAGCTCATGTGCTACGACTTCCCGATGCCGTCTTGGGCTCGTTTCACAAGATTTATTATTTCACACAATCTTCAGACACACTCACTACGGAAAATAAAAGTAGCGCAATTCACACAAAACAAAAAAAATCAAAAACAACACTGAAAGAATAACACACCAGTTAGGTCATACAAAAATACACGTTTATTTGTCTGTTAAAGACATTAATACTTTTCGTCAGCGAGGACACACGTTAATGACTTTCTGATCGTTAAGGGAAACTTGAAAAGGTTTCCACAAAATTATTAGGCATTATTATAACACAAATAATAAAAGTGACACTGATAACTGAGGTGATGATGCCTCACAAGAAATCCAAAATAAAAGCTTGTGTGTACTGTGTATATTTATAATGTGTATGTATATAAAAAAAAATATATATATATATATATATATATATATATATATATATATATATATATATATATATATATATATACATATGCATGCATATATTTAAACAGTGTTTATATTTTGAAAATATTTACATTTATATATTTATCTTCTTATATTCCACATTATATATATATAAACAACATATTTTTAAATATATGCATGCATGCAAATATTTTCAAAATTGTATTTTATATACATAATATGCATATATATATATATATATATATATATATATATATATATATATATATATATATATATATATATATATATATATATAAAAAATATACACATCGCACATGCATGTATTATGCAAACAAAACCGTTTATTTTGAATGCGATTTACAGCCTATATTACATATTTAAAATAAAATACAGAAAACCGTTAAGTTAAATTGTAATAAAATTTCATGATATTTAAATTTTTACTGTTTTTTGTGGCAAATAAATGCAGATTTTCAAAGAAAAGACTTCTAGACTCAGGTAAATAACCTTTACCTACTGACACCAAACGTTAGAAAAGTAGTGTCTGTTCTATACGTGTAAGTCGAAACAACATTCATATCTAACGTCACTTCTTGGAAGTGAGGAATCTTGTCATCGCGGTCAATGCGACGAATGCTGACGGTTGGAGACGTCAGACTGAGATGCACCGCTGGGCTTTTCCTTCTCAGACATGTCCTTCAAATCTGTAAAAAAAAAAAGGAAAAACATTTTCGAGAATCTACATTTTGTTTCCAGCTGCGACAAAACATCTACAAGTGTCACCCGAAATCAGCGCGGGGAAGAGTGAAATATAAAGCGTCCCGTCTGGTTCACAGAAACAAGGCTTTATCTCTGTTTGATGGGAGAGTTTACTCAGAAGAGCACAACTATACCGTATAAGAGAACAGAAACGGGGGGATAGGACAACTCCGCATACAATGTAGTCAAAGTGAAAAAGCAGGATATTTAAGATCTCGAGAGGTTACAGACAAATTGTTCAAACTGTATACACAGGAAGCTGTATACGACTTCAGAAAAGTGTCCAGACGTTGAATTAAGTATTTTTTCTTAAACTTGACAGCATCACCCTTCAATTTCATCAAACAGAAAAGAGCAGAGTGAACTTTTTGCAAACCATTTCCCTTTGTGAACAGATTTGCATCATAGTGATATTTTTTAAATGAATTTATTAGCACTATTTGATCATTTTTTTGTTATATTGTCTTTCATTTTAATTCCGGTTAACACTTTAGTGGTTTTATGTAGTTTTGTTGATGCTGTTTCGTGCTACTTCTGGTTCGCTCCATCTATTTATTTATTTGCTTGTTTTCATTTTCTTCTCATGTCGTCTACAGATTGTCTAGTTTTGCAAATCGATAGTAATAAAGCGCATCTGTGAGCTACTACAACCTGAACTCACCCGAGAGTTCATTTTCACTTTATGCAAAAAAAAAAAATAATGATTTATTGAGTTTTCTTTTGTGTTCTATGGAAAAAAAAAGTGGTTTGGAACAACATGGGATCGAGTGAGCGATGATGGGATGTACTTTTTCTGTGAACAATTGTATCTGAACTGCATTTAACAATTCACATGCATTACAAGATTCAACAAAACTAATCAACTTAATGTGAAGCATATTTGTACGTACAGCTCAGATTTCTGCCCTTAAAAATAAATAAATAGTTAAAAAATGGCACGGCGTGGTTTATTATCGACTATTTGCATTTATGTGATTGCAATGGAATAATCACATTTTAAATTTATGTTAAAAAATAGCTTTGAGGCACCATCAATCTGTTCACTATTAAAAATGTATCCAGTTACAAGTATGAGCATGAAACATGCACGCAGTATTCAAATACGTAAACCTGGTTATTGTGTATTATCAAGAATATTCTATTGCATTTTTATACTTGAAAATGTCATATTTAATGCAATGTGTTATATATTTTATATATATATATATATATATATATATATATAAATGCATGCATGCATTTTTTTTTGAGTGCACTGTGGACAAACACTTACACTGAAGCACGGCCTTGTAGACTAGAGCGTATCCGAACTCTTTGCTCGCGTTCAGATCCACGGTGTAGAGAAAGCGCAGCTCGAGCGGGATCTGTGATCTGGGCATGTTTAGCACGGCCGGGATGATCCTCTGTGACATGGGCCCTTCAGACAGGACCTGGTGCATCTGATAGGAGCACCACTCGTCCCTCGTGAAGTTTGGAGTGACCAGCAGCAGCCAGCAGTGACTGTCCTGGACGGCCCGCAGCAGCTCGCTGGACACGGCGCCTCCTGCTGGACAGTCCCGCTCCTGCAGGTAACAGCGCAGGCCCTTAGACGGGGCTTCCAGGAACGAGGCCAGGCCCTGCGCTAGGTCGCCGTCCTCTTCGTTGTGACACACGAAAACATCATATGTAAGAGAGGAGCGGAAGGAGGAGGAGAGCGCCCAGGGCAGAGGCTGATCCGAGGAGGAAGAGGAGGAAGAGGAGGAGCACGCCGGGGGGTCGGGGGGTCTGGAGGAGCACGCCTGAGAACGTTTACATGCTTTGACTTGGTCCGAATCATTCCTTTGTTTTCCAAAACGCTGACGAAACCAGCCTGATGACGCAAAGAAAACGAATATTACACAGTCACGGAGAACATGTCAGCAACTCAAGTCGGGAAAAACAAAGATTGGCGTACGCGATCGGTACAATATCGAGAGCGATTACATTCGTGGATTAAGGCACAGAACACAGCTGACACCCATGCAAAGATATTAATATTGGGGCAAGGTGCTCTACGGCGGTCTGTGGAAACGGCTAAGGAGTCTAGTGCTAGCATTTTGCACCATTTGCAGTCGATTAAGACCGGTATAGAGTTACAGCAATTGAGCCTAAATTAAACAGAAACTATTTCACTTTAGCTAAGACTAAAGCGAAACGGTTTTGACTCTGTTTGTCAAATTTAAGCGCGACATCTAAATTTTTTTTAAGCCTGAGTGACAGATTTAACAGATTTAAGCCTGAGAGACCAGCAACGTCTGACCATTCAAAAACTATAGTCTCAGTGTTGCTTTTATTCGGGTGAAGAACGTTTAGGGACATACGGGCCTTAACATCATGCCGGTAGAGCGTCAAGAATGGAGGCTCGTGTTATTAGGAGGATATATTTGGATATATCTTCAGCGTGACGATGGAGGGAGACACCAGAAGATTGAGCCCAGGGGAAATATGCACAAAAAAAGCAAGATTGGCGCGAGAATAGAGCCTTGGGGGACACCGTGCATCTGGAACCCAGTATCACCTCACATATCTGTTTAAAGTAATCGAGGAAGAAGAATAGGGAGATCCAGAGGGTTTTGGGTTTAAAGAGTGGAGGGACGGAGGGATCTTGACAAGGAGAGGGAATATCTAGCCTAATATCACTTATCTCGCCCACAAAAAACTTTAAGGAACTAGTCCCAAATAGCCCAGGACTCAGCTGAAGGGTTAACAGAGAAATACAGTGAATACAAAGAAGCATCTGTTGTGGCAGTGGACACCATTTAATGGGACAAGTACTACAACAACACTTTGTTTCCCGTATTTTAAATAGACTATTAAAAAATGTTATGGTATAACGTGATAGTTGATGATTCGATGTGTCCAATGGTGTGAGAAAAAAGCTAAGAAAATACGATTATAATAATGGTATTATAATAATTACACACCAAAAAAGCTCTAACAGTGACGATAAGATTATCTGATGTTATTTTTTTTTCTACATTATTGCTGTCACATCATAAGACACGGTCTAAGTTTTATTCGTCAACTACCCACGCCAAAGGATTAACCATGAAATAAAACTTTTGTTTACATAATATATGTTTGTGCACTGCGTATATTTTTATAAATACACACACATACAGTATATATTTAAAAAAAAAAAAAAAAAAAAATATATATATATATATATATATATATATATATATATATATATATATATATATATATATTCGTATAATTTACATATAAATATTTAAAAAATATATACATGCATATGTGAATTCATTTATACATAATAAATACACACATTTTAATAATAAAAATGCAAATCTATTATTATTTAGAGTTTGACTAAACATTTAAACCACGCACACAATATTCTATTAGAAATGCAGTGTGTATTGCAGAGATTATTATAGCGCTTGTTTATTCATACAGTACCTTTCTAATTATTGCAGTGCTGTTTTACAGTGCTTCAATGATATATTTCTTGTTAAATATTTTAATATTTGACGGTTGTTTCACTGAATAACAATAAACGCTCATTTGCTTAGAAAAAGATGAAACTCTTCTACTTTTAGCTTTCATAACGCCAGTATCTTCTTGAAGTCGGGCAACCACATCATAGCGTTTATTTGGCGTTACATAATAGTTCGATAGCGACCGTGAAGCCGCCTCGGAGACTTACCCATAATGCTGCTGGCGTGGTTTTCCTCCATTCTTCTCCATCCTTTCGAGGATATAAACTGCAGAAGGCGCATGCAATACGTAAAAACTATCTCGTACTGTATACAGACAACTTAATTTCGTACAACAGAAAAAAAAAATGTAGCACGCACGCTGTCATCAGCTCAAAGCTGATATCAGTTCCACTTTTCGCCGGATCACTTTCAGTTTTTATGTCTGGATATTAATGCGTTTGTGCTTGTTACGTAGCAGACTGCAAGCTAATATGATCATAATATCAGTCCGTCGCATTCAAAACATAGTCAATAGAGTAAAGGAAGCGTAGGGTGAGACGACGAGGACTTACACGGGATTTTAGTTGAAAAGAGAGCGCGGGTCGTCTGAGGGCAGCGCTTCAGTGCAAAAGATCAGCATGAGAGCTTTGAGGAAGTTCATGCAATGGCAAGCCGTGTGTCATTATGCAAACCGACATAACTTATGGCCGTTCTTACTGAATAAAGCAAATAAGAGGATAGGAAGGCAGCAGAAAAAGAGGAAGGGTGTAGGTTTGGATTCACTGATGACAGTCTGGTCAATGCACGGCTTTAAATGAGATCAGCTGCAGAATATTGAAGCTTTGAAGCTCGTTGAGTCTCTTCTGTCCGGTTCGCCGGGATTCCCCTCAGTTACGAGAAAAGGGTGAGGTCCGTGTTTCAAAGACGCGTCTAGAAATGATTCAGCTGTGGGAGGGCTTTGCATGTTGCTGTTTCTAAACGAATAAGCTCTCAAAATCCATTCTAATCTTTATGTCGCGGCGCATAACCTGTGCTCTTATTAATGCTCTCTTCAGGACGCCTGGTTTGGTGATTTTTGCTTGGTATGGATTACAGATTCACTTTCATCAAAGATTCGACAGAAACAAAACTGACAGTCAAACACAGAAGAACACTAAAAAGAAAATACAGTATAGATCTTGATCAAGCCAGGTTTTAACTATGTATAACAATATTATATATATATATATATATATATATATATATATATATATATATATATATAGTGCTTATTAATGCTTATAATTAGCAATTAACTATTATTAATTGTTAACAATTACTGAAACAAGAAAAAAACTGAAATAATGGAAATAGAGAAACAAAATGGATGGCAAAATTTTACAAGAAAAAAAATGTTCAGTAATTATGCATAAAGAATAATCCACGAAATGAAAGGATTTTAATGCACGATGTGCAAAGAACTGTAGTAACACACAAATAAGTAAATAAATGCATGCATATATAAAACCAAAGTACATTAATTTATTTGATCAGAAATACTGGGAAATAGTTTGCTATTTTAATATAGGCCTATTTAAGTTATCCCTGTGATGATCATGATAATTTCAGCAGTCCGTGTCGATTATCCTGCAGTAATCATTCTGACATTTTGATTTGCTGCTCAAACAGTATTGGGAGGATTGGTATTTTTTATATTTAACTGGCTAGCTAACTAGTTACCTGACGCTAACTTGAGGCAAGTTTTAAATAGTTTTATTCAACCAACTAGTTAGAATAACTCAGATTGAAAAATGAAGGATGTGATGCTCACAACAGAATAACTACAGTAGTTTCCCAGTGTATTTTTCTTCACCTGGCTGGAGGGCATTTAAGTTTCAGGGGGGAAAACAATGTCATTCTTAAAATATAATTATAGATTTATTTATTTTTTTACTTCTTTTAGATACTTTACAGTGAAATCCGTTATATCACAGGTGTAAGCTTCCTTTTCCTCCATCACTCTTGTCAACGTAGCTATTCCTCTTGACTTTTATCTTGTGGTTATTCAGGGAAAAACAGTAGGGGGCGTTTTCACACACTTTGTCATCATCGAAAACAATTTTTTCTGCTCTATATTTTTGTGAAAACTGTGATGCGTTTTTTTCAAGTTACTCTGATGAATACAAAAGGCAAAATAACAGCATTTTTAGAAATACAAATATATTTTATCATTAAATCTCCTTGCTGTCGCTTTTAAGAAATATAACTCGTCTCTGCCGAATGACTTCTTTTTTATATCTCGCTTGATGACTTTAATTTTGAAACGAAACGCTCTTCCGGCCGGAAGTTCAGATGCGCTCGCGTCGAACGAGGTAGGTAAACAGCAGCGGATGCTGCAGCAGATGCCGCTTTATATCCGTTTCGTGGGGTCGGTTTGTCCACAGCAGAGCCCGTGATGTGTGTGTGATCCAAGCAGGCGGTATGAAGACCCCAGTGAGCGTCCTGCGGCTGCCCAGGGGACCGGAGCCCAACAGCCGGGGGTTCGACCCCAGCTCTCCCCGCTTCATCGCTCTGTGCTCCTCCTCCTCCTCCTCCTCCTGTGATGAAGAGGAGCAGCGCCTGCGCTCGGAGCTCCGCCAGAGGTTTCTGTGGACTCTCTCGCTGATGACGGACAGGTCGGTCCGGTTCGACATGCACGAGCGCGTGCGCGTGCGCGCCAGGTTCGGCGCCTCGGACATCGACGTGCTCCGCTTCCAGGTGTCTGACCTGGAGACTCCCCTCGGGGTCCAGAGGGAGGCGCTCCTGAGGAGCCAGGACGTGGTCGCGTGCTCGTTTGAACCGTGAGCGCCGTCCCGATCCTCGCCGCGAGAGCGCGCCACGAGAGCTGCCGTCAGAGTGTCGAAGACCTTTCTCGTTGTTGTTTGTAATAAACCTTTGCTGAGAACTGTGTTTGGATTTTTTTTTTTTTCCCCACTGTAAGAACCTTTTGTGCAATGGAAAGTTAAAGGTTGTTCATCGATGCCCCTTCATTTCTAAGTATCTGTAGCCTGCCTACTGATAATTAAACTAATCGTAATCAAACGGCATATGAGTTACATAAAAAATTGCACAATAAATGCCTTGCAATGAATTATTCTGAAAATGACATCATGACATTGCTTAAGGAATCGTTCAGAATGCATGAGCTCTGAGGTCAAAGCCAGCAGATGAAGATGCATCAAGTTCACATTTATTCATTTTTTTAAAGAAAGATTATACATTGTGACAGCGTTACGAGTTCGCTGAAAGGCTGCGTTTCTAGTTGCATCGTTTCATTCTGTTTTATGTATTTGTTTTTCACAGAAAGGGTTTCGGATTTCTTTTTTTCGGTCACCCCCAAAATATTGCCAAAAACAAAATCTCCACGATTTTCAGAAATAAGATCTTAAGTAGCGTGAATTAGATCTGAGCAAACCCCTCAGAATATAGAATAAATCTGTAAAGTTTGATGTACAGTACGTGCACTGTAAAAATAAATAAAAAAACTTTTTTTGTCCAGTCAACTTAAAATTTTAAGTTACTTAATGTAACTGGAATATTTAAGTTGACTAAACTACAAAATTTAAGTCAGCAGGAAACAAACTTTTTCTTTTTTACGGTGTGCTACCGAAGTGAAGATTTCAATTTAATTAAGATGCGGCTGAAACAGATAAAATGTCATAAAATAAACACGTAAAGGGATATTTTGTCCCCCAAAAAAGAAAAGAAGATATTTTGCAGAATGCTGATAACCAGCGGTTTTCGCTCCCATTTGACTTCAGTGAGGAAATATTACGGCTGCTGTCATATTTTTCGAAATATATTGTTTCGTGTTCGGCAGAAGAAAGAAATCCAAACGGGTTTTAAACGTCACGACGTACGTTTTTGGGTGAACTGTCTCTTTAAAAGTGTTTTGAGGACGCTTTCGTTCGAGTTATGAAAGAAAAATAGCCCAAATCTCAGGACCTAATATTAACTGTTTTTAAAAATGACTTTTTTTCATCGAAAAGCATATCACTCATCTACTTGTGTCCGAAAAGTTTAGTTTTTTTCTTTTTTAAGGGCGCGGGAGTTTGCTCTTCTTCTAATGGAGCGAGGAGAATCGATGACATTCAATCTTCTTAAAAGGTACGAGGTTGTTTACCGAAGCCGCTTTTATTAGAATATCATTAGACATTGTTCAATGACTGTGCCTTTGTTTGTGAAGCTGTCCTGACGGAGCGGCGGGGTCTGATGACTCATCCCACACACACACACACACACACACACACACACACACACACACACACACACACACACACACACACACACACACACGGGCTCCTCCTAATTCAATCAGGAAGCTCACAAGGACATGCAATGTTAATTTCATATTTCAAGTCATGAACTGTACCTGCGGGTCATCTTGCTCACCTGCAGCCAGCGGTAATCGGGTTTGGAGATGCAGGTCTGCGGCCGCTCACGGAAGACGCTCGTCGCTCACATTTAATCATCTTCCTCCCCTTCATTTACTTTAAACGTTTCGTTGAATCCATCAAGGAACGAGCGAAGGACTGCTGCGGAGAAAGAAAGCGCATCGATTTGATCCGAGAGCTTATATGCGAGGCATTCACTGAATTAATCAAAGTTGGGTTGTTTTTTTTGTTTGTTTTAAGGTAAACCAAAGATCATGCAAATTAATAAATTGTATCATTTTTATTTATTTATTTTAAATTTTATATTTCTTTTAGTACACAACCTTAAATTAAAATAATCTTTTCTCAATAAAAATATTTTCAAATGTTTTTATGTGAACGTCCACAGTTTGGCCATTTTAACATAACTTGCACGGGTACATAGTATTTATTAATTTTATTTTATTCTACATTTATTTTAGTACAATAAGTTGAATACGTGTGCGTGTGTGTGAGTGTGTGTGCGTGCGTGTTAGTGTGTGTGTGTGTGTGTGTGTGTGTGTGTGTGTGTGTGTGTGTGTGTGTGTGTGTGTGTGTTAGTGTGTGTGTGTGTGTGTGTGTGTGTGTGTGTTAGTGTGTGTGTGTGTGTGTGTGAGTGTGTATGTGTGTGTGTGAGTGTGTATGTGTGTGAGTGTGTGTGTGTGTGAGTGTGTGTGTGTGTGTGTGTGTGAGTGTGTGTGCGTGCGTGTTAGTGTGTGTGTGTGTGTGTGTGTGTGTGTGTGAGTGTGTGTGTGTGTGTGTGTGTGTGTGTGTGTGTGTGTGTGTGTGTGTGTGTGTGTGTGTGTGTGTGTGTGTGTGTGTGTGTGCGTGTGTGTGTGTGTGTGTCAGCGATGGTACAAGAAATCTGCCCTGTCCAGCTCCACTGGCCAGCAGGAAGCACATTCCAGTCCGTCCTGTTTGCGGCCCTCTCTCTCTTCCTGCCAGGCGCAGGAACATGTCTGTGATAACTTACAAAAATACATCACAGACCCTGCGGCCCCTCTCTGAACCATCTCCGCCAAACCAGCCGGCTAAAATAATGGCCAAAATCACGTGTATTTTCATACGTATGGCTGAGTGTGTGCGTGTCTTTTAGTGGAGTCACGTGACTTCTATCATCCCGTGACCTTTCGTCATCCCCTGCGCTGTTATGGATGTGTTTTTGCGTGCGGTGTTTCCTCCGTTCACCTGAACATCTCTGCGATGCACGGAGAACGAGCGCTGAAGACGTCGCTCAGCTGATGTTTGGTTTGGGGCCGAGACGTTGGCTCCGTCTCTTTGGGATGTTTACTGCTCTGTGCCCATTGTGAGTCACCCTCGACCCCGGCTTTGTTTAACTTGCTTTCAAGGAATTTTGGAGGCGCTCCAGCGATTGTGAGCGAGCAGGAGTTAACACGGCGAAGCCATCTCACTCCTGAAGAACGACACGAGGAAGGTCAAGGACGCTAGCAGAAACCCACCGCCCCGTAAAACCCTTCAGAGCACCACCAGCTGCGTCTTGCATTCTTAGGGCCCCGACATACTTCGAAGGAACTCGGCTGAGTGACGCGGCGTTTGATAAAAACATGCCCTCGGATAAATGAGAACGAAACTCTACGTCAAAGAAGGGTGTTAGAAGCCGGCCAGCGATTACGTGACCGCCTCGGACCAATGGCGGCCCAGAACAAACTTTATTTTAGCCAGATTTTGGTCGGAATTAGTTTCGTTTGTTCTTCGATTTTCGATAAATGAATTTACGCCGGGGGCCGTCTCAAAGTATGCACTGCGTTTAAAATCACGTTAAAAAATGTTTGGAATAAATACACTCTGTGTCGTCTAACTGTGAAAAATAAATAAATAAATATTTATTTATTTATTTTTAATTTATGCTTCATGAGCAGTATGAGACACGAAAAGTATGAAAAAAAAAAAAAAAAAAAAAAATATATATATATATATATATATATATATATATATATATATATATATATATATATATATATATATATATATATATATATATATATATATATATATATATATATATGAAAAGGAAAAAAAAAATATATATATATATATATATATATATATATATATTTTTTTTTTTTTTTTTGATTAATTAATTAATTTATTTTTATTTATTTCAATTTTTTTCATACTTTTCGTGTCTCATACTGCTCATGAAGCATGTTCTTCTATGCCACATTTCCTAATAGCCCAGCACACTAACGCTTTCTTTGTTATTGGCAAATATTATTTCACTTTTTTGAAATTCCAGCACAATTTTGTTGCGTGTATATTCTTACGTCATGAATCTAAATAAATAAATACTTGTACGATAATTCCAATATTCGTTTTTTAATATAACGCTATTTTCAGCATGTCTTTTTTTGCTATATTACATGAAGAAAGCGTCAGACGGCACCGGTAACTCGCTGAAAGAGTGATTCTTGTCTCGCCGAACTCTGCTAAAAGCCTCGAGGACTTTTCTAGCCGGGCAAACAGGTGGAGATTGGGTGGGACGCGCGGCCTCCGTCTCGCCAGGAAGGACTGGACACGAGGGGAGATCCTAATTATAAAGAGATGAGAGATAGCTGCTTTTATCTGAATCAAAGTGGAGGGTCTCTCCCCACACCCCTCTGGGATTAAACACAGGAAGATTGAGCTAATGAGAGACCGCGCTGCTTCACATCACATTAAACTCTCTCTTATGGGGAAGTTCACTTGACCATTCTCCCACGCATTATCCGATGGGAGCTTGATAACTGGCCACGGAGACGCTTTTTGAAGACCAGTATCTCTTCGGTCTGCAAAAAAACACACTGTCTTGGGTTCTGTGGAGCGCTACGGCCGGAGGACGACGAGTCTGATTCTAACTCTGTGTGTCAAAAGACATAAGACTGTTAGAAATGGTTTCATATATATAAAATATCATTATGAATATAATTGAATGTATGTTAAATATAATTATGAATATAATTTAATATATATAAAATAATATAATTTAGATTAAAAGAAATAAGAAAAAATATATCTTAAGATTTTAAAGTATCCTAAATAACTTTTAATTAAAGTGAAAAATCAAAAAACATAAAAACAGTTATAAATTGTTTAATATAATTTAATATATATAAAATATAATTATTAATATAATTTAATATATATTAAATAATATAATTTAGACAAAAATTAACAATATGAGAAAAAATATATCTTAAGATTTTAAAGTATCCTAAATAACTTTTAATTAAAGTGAAAAATCAAAAGACATGAAACAGTTATAGTTTAATATAATTTAATATATATTAAAAATAATTACTAATATAATTTAATATATATAAAATAATATAATTTTGATTAAAATATTGTTAAGATATGTTTTTTCTTATATGTTTTAAGTATCCTAAATAACTTTTAATCAAAGTGAAAATCAAAAGACATAAAATAGTTATAAATTGTTTAATATAATTATATAATAATATAATTTAATACATATAAAATCATATAATTTAGACAAAAATAACAATATAAGAAAAAATATATCTTAATATTTTAAAGTATCCTAAATAACTTTTAAGTCATGATTCATTAGTTATTTTTCCTGTATCTGTTCTTCGTGTCGTTCATCTTTTGTGCAGTGCTGTTTTTTTTCACACGGTCACTGATATAAACTACAGGTTGGATCAAAAGCGTCAGTATTAGTCTGTATATGAGTCCAGGGAGCAGGTTTTAGGGAGCTTGATGTTGGAGAATTAGGCCTGACAGGCAGACAATGAAAGCTGTTAAGAATTCGCTATAATAATTCTCTAATTAGACAAAAACAGGAAGTAGACAAGCAATATCTATTGAGTGGTTTCCTGTTGGAAGCCAGTACATTTGTTGTCGGTCCAAGTCCTGAAACTGGGAGCCTGCCATGCCAGAGTTATTTTCATTTTGACGCTGAACGGCATTCTTCTCTGGTGAGAGGCAGTTTAAGG
This sequence comes from Puntigrus tetrazona, assembly GCF_018831695.1. Taxonomy (NCBI): domain Eukaryota; kingdom Metazoa; phylum Chordata; class Actinopteri; order Cypriniformes; family Cyprinidae; genus Puntigrus; species Puntigrus tetrazona. Next base: position 14,832,960 of record NC_056716.1, read on the forward strand.
GCTTTCTGTCAAAACACATTATGAATCGCCCTCAATTTATTCAAGTAGTTACACTGAATCACTCCAGGAATGTTGTGGACAGGATACACAAAGAACACTGTGAGTGTGTGTGTGTGTGTGTGTGTGTGTGTGTGTGTGTGTGTGTGTGTGTGTGTGTGAGTGTGTGTGTGTGTGTGTGTGTGAGTGTGAGTGTGAGTGTGTGTGTGTGTGTGTGTGTGTGTGTGTGTGTGTGTGTGTGTGTGTGTGTGTGTGTGTGTGTGTGTGTGTGTGTGTTGCATCTAAGGTCAAACATACGTTTCAGGAGAAAAGGTAGATCTTAGATGAGACGTCACTGACTCTCGTGTTGTTTGATTCTATAATAACTGTGTTGTAGTTTTTGGGCTCCTGTGCCAAGCATGAAATAAATATACTGCAGGATTCTTCTGATACAGATTTTGCTAAACAGTTATTATCTCATTCATAAGACTTTTAAAAAAGGTACGTCAGACTGATTCCCATAAACTCATCCCTATGTCCTCTGAACTGATACATTACTCTCTCTCTCTCTCTCTCTCTCTCTCTCTCTCTCTCTCTCTCTCTCTGTCTCTCTCTCTCTCTCTCTCTCTCTCTCTCTCTCTCTCTCTCTCTCTCTCTCTCTCTCTCTCTCTCTCTCTCTCTCTCTCTCTCTCTCTCTCTCTCTCTCTCTCTCTCTCTGTCTCTCTCTCTCTCTCTGTCTCTCTCTCTCTCTCTCTCTCTCTCTCTCTCTCTCTCTCTCTCTCTCTCTCTCTCTCTCTCTCTCTCTCTCTCTCTCTCTCTCTCTCTCTCTCTCTCTCTCTCTCTCTCTCTCTCTCTCTCTCTCTCTCTCTCTCTCTCTCTCTCTCTCTCTCTCTCTCTCTCTCTCTCTCTCTCTCTCTGTCTCTCTCTTAAAATGGATATGAATATTGTTTTGCGTTGTGTGTTCTGCAGGAGTCTGTTCACAATTACGGGAAAATTATGAAAATGTTCATTTTTGGGTGAACTATGCCTTCAGATCTCTTGTTTTCTAATCCACCTATTTGCTCAATAAATATTAGAAACATCTGGTTCTCAGTGTAATAAGGTTAGTTCCAGCTCAAAAGTCATTGCTTAAACCTTTCTTTTAAGTGAAGACTTATAAACATCTCGTCTGGATGACTCTCTGTACGAATGTGTGGTTTGATTGTGAACAGCAGATCTCTAATAATGTGAGTTAATGATCGTATATTTGACCCTTTAGATTTCTCATTATGTTAGGAATTTGTTTGGTTCTGACTTGTTCCTGTCAGCTTCGAGGCCTCATTCTGACTCTTCGTAGGCCTCATTCGTCTGACGTTTTTTTTTTATCTACAAATCATGCTCTTCCGGGTTAAAAATGCGAGTTGCTCAGATCAACGCCATCTATGAACAATTAGCTCCAAATAGAGATACAAAAAAATCTGTGGCGATTGAAAGAAGACACGTTTGAGTCCGATATTTGGAGATGAGCTATTGGAAGAAATTTGCAAGCAATTATTTTAAAGGCTTTTCATTTCTGAGCATTTCAAGAGTTAAGAAGGCTTTAAAAGAGACTTTTAACCATCGTTTGATGGGATCTAGCTCTCGTATCTCTTGTCTCAAACATTCCCAGCACCCCGTTCCTTCTCTCTTCTCTCCTCTTCCCCCGACATCTTTTCCTCCGGCTCTTGATTTACGTCAGTCAGGACAAGGACATCCAGCCGTTGGTCGAGCCGCTGACGTCGACGTGTCCGCCCATCTCTCCTCCCTCTCACAAATTGGGGTCACCGACCTTCATCAGCCAAAGCGGGTGAGTCATCATCGGGCCGGAGTCACCGCGGGACGCCGCCGCCGCCGCCGCCGCTTCAGATTAAGTAGGGCCGACCTGACATTGTCTGTTCTGTGCTGTCAGAAGAGAAGAGAAGGAGCGGCAGGACTCGTGATTAGAGGCTGGAGGAGATCCGGCCGGGATGGATGATGAGATGGGAAGAAGACAAAATAAGAGGGGAAGAGAGGAAAGGGAATAGATGGAGGGATGGACTGGCAGGGTCCCAGGGGACAGCGTGTTTACTGATCCTATCAGCGGCCCGGGATCTGGATAAACACCGGCTCCAGATAAGAACAGAAGACGCGCATAACTTGACTTGAGCTCCTTCCAGTCAATCAAGGCCATGGCAAACACAAGACTTCGCTGGAAGAGTGACTCGCGCATTTATTTTAGCACATAGCTTTACAAATGAGCTAACGGTGCTCTCTGGAATGCTTGATTCTGATTGGCCGGTCGCTATATAGAGCCATCATATATTTCGAGCCAACATACTCTCCTTTTCTAGGATCAATCTGCAGTCTCTTTGTACCTACTTAGACGTTTTAATTGTTGGCCAAAAGTGACAAAAAATATCTTTTTTTTGTTGAAAGATTTTATTCATATTTATTTCTTTTTTTTTATTATTATCATTCTTGCACAAAGAAGTTATAAGAGATGCAAAGAGATGTAAGATTGCAACAAAACTTTTTTTTTTGTAAACTTAATCCATAAAAACCTTCAGTTGAGAACATTTTGGCTAAATATTCGAATTCAAGTTTTTTTCCTCAAATAATTTAGCTACTTTCTTGCGTGCAAAAAAAAATAATCAGAATATATAACTCGATGCACACGGCTGAAATTAACATGCTGATCAAAATTAGGAGCATTTTTTTATGAGCATGCATGAGCAGTTGCGCAAAAGAGCAATGTCTTGTTGCTGGACTTTATTGAACAAAACTTGAAGCTTAATTTTGCAAGGGAGATAAAAGTTTAAGTTCATTATCATAAAAGAAACCCCTAAATGATGCAAGAGCCCTTCCGAGATGAATGGAAGACTAAATGATAATGTTACACAACTCTAATGAGTTTGTCCCGTTGTTTACCACAGATGTGATGCAACGCTAAACTGAGAACCGCTTCTGTTCTGAACCGGTGCTTTAAAGAAGGACTAAAACACGCAAGCAGCCCACTGCACGGTACGGGGCCTCAGCTCGACCTTCGGGGCCCCGTGAGGGACCTGCGGAGGAACGGAGGGAGTCGGAGACAGGTGTGTGAATGTGCATCTGAGCACCTGCAGGCTCTCTCCACATCTGGCCTCCGCACCAGACATAAATCACACGGGAGCGTCCGTCCTGCGCCGTCTCGCCCGCTCTGAATTACGACCTGCTGTTTTTCTCTCTCCGTCGTTTCTCCCGATCTGCCTTCTGTCAGTTTTATCTCGCGTGTCCGTGTTTTAACCCCCGCAGCTGCGGGTGAAACGTTATCTTCCTGACTCGAGATGTTCTGAAGGACGTTTTCACGAGCCGCCTGAACCCAGTGATATTGGATTAAACCGTCATCCTTTCAACGGGATTTCTGATCAGAGATGTGAGAGCGGAGCGCTGTTTTATTTTCCGTCAGCTCTCTGGCACGTCTACACGGACGCAGTTTCCAAGAAAAGTCAATTGATGGTTTTTAGTATTTTATATTTTTTACTGCGAGTCACATACAGCTTTCTTTTGGAAAAATCTGAAGCCCAAACTGCGCTGAGTTTCCATGTGTTTAGAGAGCGATGTATATCTCTCTGATATCGAATGGCAGATTCTGGACATGTGCATTAAATCCAGAGGCCACCCATGAGGACAAAAGAGAGACCGATGAGTCTCTATAGAGTTATCCATAACATACCGCACAGCTTTCTAACTCCAAGAAAAGATGTGAGATGCTGTTGCACACTGTTGTGTTGTTTACATTATAATTAGTGTGAGATAAAGCTTCTGATTGGTCGAGCCGGGCTCTGTAACTCAGTCTTACACACATTTTACAGCACATTAATGAGCCAGGGTGGTTTGCTATTATCCAGCATAAATGTACAAATGTGAATAAACTATTGAACTTTTACCTGACAAAAGAGTTGTAGCCTCAGACAGATAGACAGACAGATAGACAGATAGACGGATAGACGGATGGATGGATGGATGGATGGATGGATGGATAAATGGATAGATGGATGGATAGATGGATGGATAGATGGATGGATAGACGGATAGATGGATGGATAAATGGATAGATGGATGGATGGATGGATGGATGGATGGATGGATGGATGGATGGATGGATGGATGGATGGATAGATGGATGGATGGATGGATGGATGGATGGATGGATGGATAAATGGATAGATGGATGGATGGATAGATGGATGGATGGATGGATGGATGGATGGATGGATGGATGGATGGATGGATAGATGGATGGATAAATGGATGGATGGATGGATGGATGGATGGATGGATGGATGGATGGATGGATGGATGGATGGATAGATGGATGGATGGATGGTCTGACAGATAGACATATGATAGATAGATAGATAGATAGATAGATAGATAGATAGATAGATAGATAGACTACGCTTACACTACGCTCTTAAATCAGATTTCTATTACTGACAAAAATATTTAGTGTGACAATAAAGCCAAATTTAATCAGCCCATTCAACGTGTTTTTATACGTCCAAATAATCCCAACTTTGTTTTGAAATGCACTGCAGGAACTTCTAACTGAAGATCACACGACCACAAGCGAAACCACTGCATGCTCCCTTCACTAACACACTTCTTTAAGGGCTTCAGTTGCTCACTTTCGTTTGGAGCTTCCCTATGAATGACGTCCCCTTCCCCAAGTGCCCTTAGAAGGGAGCGAAAAAGCCTATGGAACGCATCCTCTGCTCGATTGTCTTTTAACTCTCTGTTATTCGTCCCAAAGCAGTTTTTTCTTCTGTGCTCCTTCACTCATGTTGTCTACTATAAACTGTTTACACACAGTGAGGACGGTCGGCATGGAGACGGATGGTGGATGTGGAGGGAATCGCAGGTGTTCCTGTTTGGATTCTCCGGGGTTTGTGTGTGTGTGAGTGTGTGTGTGTGTGTGTGTGTGTGTGTGTGTGTGTGTGTGTGTCGCGCTGCTTTCTCTGTTTCGGAGGAAAAATTCCACCGCCGCTATGGACGTCTCCCACAAGGCCGATTTATTTATTTCAGACGTCCAGTCACCCAGACACGTTTACATGAGCAGAGGAGAGCGCACTTCCTGTTAGTCCTAATCTTCCTCTTCTTCTGAAAGCCCCTCCGTCTCGTTTTCCGACCCCCCTCACCCCACGGGGCCGGCCGAAGCTTCACGCTCCTCCCGCCTCCAGCGATGATGAACAGAGCTAATTGCAGGACGTGAGCGTCGCTCGCTATCGTTTAGCAGCAAGCCGACGGCTGAGACTCAAGCACAAGAAGAGGTCGTACTATCAACGAGATTAGACGAAACGCCTGCGTATCAGCAGGCTCCGATTAGATCGCCGCGTCGAGTGCTCGAGTGACATCTCGTATCACTTTAACAGCAGGCGCTTACAAGAAAAGACGCTCGATGGCGGTTCTTATCAGGGTGATAAGCAGTCAAACGGTTTAGCGGGAGTTGAGGTTTCTCCTAGCAGTGCTGCGTGATGAAATGAGCTTTATTTGCAGTAAACGTTACCTGAGTGGTGAGAAAGCTGATCACATTAGTTGAGATTAGAACGGGGGATTACAGCGTGTGTGTTTTTCACCTATTCACCTTTATAACGTCATGTGAGGAGTAAAGAACAGTGAGGCATATAGACAACATAATTGGTGCATTTTTAATTTTTTTTATGAATGTAATAAGCTTTGTTAATACTTAAAAGAGAAAGTTATGTACCACGTTATAACTATTACATACACACACACACATATATATATATATATATATATATATATATATATATATATATATATATATATACACACAAATACCCTAATCCTAACCATTATCTAAATTTAACAACTACCTTACTATTAATAAGCAGCAGATTAGGACTTTACGGAGGGAAATGTATATGAATAAGCGTTCCCTAAAGTGTTACTTAAATATACTACGTAAAATATATCGATACATACCTGCAGAAGTATCCACAAAATAAAATTAAACAGAGAAAAAGAGCACGATTTTGTCATTTCTGTTTTGGAGATATTCGCAAAATGGCAAGCAACATGCACATCTGGAACTGTAGGTGTCCAAAGAGCAGCTAAACTTTATATTCTTATTTTCTTTGATTTAATCGCATATTCATTTGTTGCAGTTCAATGCATTTACTAAAGTTACTGGGCATGTTACCAATTGCGTGGCTTGTTGCTTTTTTTGTTTTACTAATTTGATTTTATTACTTTTATTGCGTTAAATTGCATTTTTTCCTCAATGCACAGTTTTAAGACAAAGTTGCGGTGACTGCGATCATCGGATGTGCATGAACTCTATTTACATGAGTTTATCAGAAAGCGGACTTGATGCCTGTGTCTCTAAAAGAAGCTGTCAGGGCTCGTGAGGGGCCAAGGTGAAGGTTCAGGGGCCACCAACACAGACTCCAACAAGCGCCTGTGCATTAGATCACTAACAAAATCACTGCATCGATAACAGAGCGGGACATTTTTACAGTTTACCCATGTGACCTTTACATTTGCACCGATGATATCATTGGAATGTGTTGTGAAGGAGGGAGAGGGACAATACAATGTGTGTGTGTGTGTGTGTGTGTGTGTGTCTCTTTATATATCTGTGATGGCCAGCCGTGTTTTATCATGTAATGCAGGGAAGCGAGGTTGGCAGCCCAGCGATTAACGCTCAGGAAACCGCTGGTCTCTCACCGTCTCATTCAAAGAACGAGGCGCGGGACGCCCCCATCCTAATCTCATCACTCTCTCCCTCTCTCTCTTTCAAAAAACAATGACCTAAAGAGAAAGGAATCTTATCTCAGAACGCACTTTGGAATTTCTGTCGAATACAAGGCAACCTGCGTTTGTGCATTTGTGTGGAAGAAAAACACAGAGAGAGAATTATCGGAGCGGGTTATTCACCTGCGTTTAATAAACGGCGTTAAATGAAACACCGTCAAAGTAAAAGTCCTTACGTCTGCTCAAATGCAAGAAAAACTTACAGAGAATGAATCTTACATCTTAGGTCACCGTAACCATGTGTTGAACTTTGGGACGCATTCCTTTTACATAAAGAAGGGGTTTAAATCAATTTAATGAGATTAAGAAAATAGAAATAATTCTGAAAGTAAAAGTTAAATTAATGTAAAATGGCAATTGCAAATGGCACGCACGCATTCACTACAACAAAAGTTAACAAAAGACAAATTCTGTCATCATTCACTCACCCTCATATTATTCTAAAGCCACAAAACTTTCATTTATCTTCATAAGACACACAAGAAATCACAAGAAATATTTTCTTGAATCCTAGGAGGTTTCTGCCGCTCCGTTGAAACTCTATTCACCTAAAAGTTTCAAGCCTCAAAATGTTCTGAAAAAAACAATATAAAAATGATCGATGTGAATTCTTAATCTCCATTTTGTGAATCAAAAAATAAATCCTTACTGAATAAATATCTTTATAGGCATCCAGATTAAATTTCACTTTTTGGGGGGTGAGCTAACCCTTTAATCGTATGCCTAATGTGTCAAAAAGGGCTCTGTTTATGTATATTTTCTTTACACGAATCACAAATAGCTAATTTTCACTTCCAATAAATAAATAAAATAATTTGCATCATAGCATAACACTGTCAGTCATTTGACATTTCTATCCCGACATATTAAATGTTTTGCTACTAAAAATGACACTACTAGTCTACTAAATCTAATCCAGCAGTCTAATGAGATTTAGTTGACAAGTTGTAAAGCTTTTCACCGATTCTGAAGGGGACAAACTAAATAAAGTGTAACCACAAACAGAGCAGAATCAATATTAAATATTGCACCAGCTTGTCCATATATTTTGTTTTTGCAATATCCGTGGTGGTGGTGGTATAAATAAACAAACATAATACAGTATTACTGTGGAACGAAACTGCACAACATCACGATATGCATGTGACAAATAAATGAACTTTGAATATCATGTTTAGTCCCTAACTTGAATTTAAAATGATGCCAGTTTGCATGAATGTAAAGCTATAACGCCTCTTGTGTCATTACCAGTGGGGCCACGTTTCCTCTCCTCAGACATCAGAGGTTAAAGTGGACGGGAACTCCTCCTGCATCTGGTGGGGGAGTACGGACCGAGCTGAACTGCAAAACAAAACGAGATAGAGGGGGAAAAAAGAGGAAGGTAAGAGGAGAAGAGAAGGAAATATGAAATGATATCATGGCCATCATTGGGGTGGGTGTCAAGTTTTCGATTAGTTTAACAGTAAATCTCATCTGGTTTCCTTATATTGCTACGATGAGTAATTCGTGGAATGGGAAACTCGAAATGCTAGGACCGAAAATACATGTAAAAAAGGATCAAGTTTATTGAGCGAGCAGATGGTGACAGTCAAACAACAGAGCATCTTGAGGGATTAAGAAGAAATATTTCCAGTGACATTTGAGGGTTGCATTCGGTTCTATGTAATTTTCCTGCCGGCCGCAAGCCAGAAACAGCACGCCACAACAGAGAGGAATAGTTTGCGAATAAATTCTCACAGATCTGCACAAGGACATCGCGGCCAATAAATAAATTAATTAATTCAGGATGCCCCACCCGTGTCGGAATGCAGAAGACTCTCCCAGCTCTGAGGAGGAAATGTGAGGGCGATGACATTTCTCTCTCTCTGAACCGTTTCAAACAGTGACTGCGAACATCAACTGAGAGCAAGTCTACAGGAAGATCCTCGTTTTTATCATCCAACAGTAGTCTTGCTCTTTTTTCCTTCCTTTTTATTTCTAGACAAACTCCCTCGCTCGGCTATCAGTTCTGTTCAGCAACAGACTCATTGACCGAAAATGGGTTGCAATTTGGGAGCAACTCTTCCCATATCTGTGCATGGGATCAAACGTAATGGGATTATGCAACAAGTGCACTTTTCAGGTAGTTGGAACTGGTCAGATTAGGTTGGGACAGGTTAGACAGGTTGCGGAATGACTCCAGAAAACTTATCCAGAAAAAGCCGTTATCCAGAAAACCGTGAGGGAAACCACACAAAATAAAGAAAAACTCTTGACTATAATAAATGGGTTTTTTTTTTTCACATGCAGTGAATACAATTTGTGGTGCCCATAATGTTTTGTGCAGCGACTCACTAAGAGCATGAAATGATTTCCAATTTAGACGGTCATGTTTATGTTATTTCGCATATTGCCAGTGCAATTTATATGGAGAGCTATAAAAACAACAAGACAATAATTTGTGTGTTTATTATCATTTTAGACAAAAAGACATTCAATTTAGTCATTAACAAAAAGAGGGTTTTTTTGGAGGTGACATTTAAATAAATAAATAAATAAAAACCAATTCTAAATTCTAAAACAACAAAACTAACTGAACAGAAAAAAGTGTTTAAAAGTCACATCTCAAATTCAAATCTGACATTTTTCTAATTTTTCTAGTTTTTTTTTATTAAGTTGCCACTTGACGTCTAATGTAAAATCTGTATCATATGCCACAGAGCAGTATGAAAAGTAGTGTCCTTGCATGGGCAAACCGGTTTCTGTGTTTGAGTGTGTGTGTGTGTGTGTGTGTGTGTTGAGAAGGGGGTGTTTCAACTGATTCAACAGATGCAATCCAATCTGTCAGACGATGCTTGTGAGGTTACAGACATTTTCTCATTGCCCTGCCAGATGCATACCAATGCAGTCCACTCCACTCCACCGGAAGGACGAGCACACCTTGCTCCCTCTTTCGTCTCTCTTTCTTTTTGTGTTCCTTTTGCACACTCATTATATTCGTGCCCCATTCTCTCTCTCTCTCTCTCGCTGGTGATAGATGTGTTTTCCTGGCACCCTCTGGCTGTTCATTTGCACCAATGACAGTGAATTAATCTTGTATCATCATTAGTTCTCTTTCACCTTCATGACTCCCTCCAGAATAAACAGTCGCTCAGATAGTGTCAGATCAACCGGCCGTGCCGCCCATTGTGTGCTCAAATTTATCTCGCAGGTTTTTTTCCTGTTTCCTGCAAAAGAAACATTTAGACCCAAAAGTAAAGTTGCAAATGGCAATCTGACCTGTACTGTGTATTTAAAGCAGCCCTGACCTTATCTTTGTTTGTGTGTGTGTGTGTGTGTGTGTGTGTGTTTGGAGAAGGTGGGTGGAGGGAGGGGGCATCGGTGACATCACTATCAGGGAGGATCCGAATGGACAGGAAAGTCAATTAGAGTTTAACTGAGTTTACCAGCTGGTAAGAGAGAGAGAGAGAGAGAGTGCGAGGGAGGAAAAAGGGGAGGAGAGCACAAAAGAGAAGTACAGACAGATTGAGAGAGGAAGGGAGAAAGTCAGCTACAAAGCCAGTGGGACAGGAGGGAATTTAGCCGGCACAAACTTCCAAATCTTCCTCTGTCATCCGTTTCATTATCCTGGTCTCCTTCTCAGCTGCTATTTCGAGTCCTGGTCCTAGGCTAACAGGGAGCCACAGGGAAGCCGGCGGATGTTTTTTAAAAGCGCTCTTCTGACACTCAGAAGAGGATGAGCGCTTGAAGACAAGCTGGAGAGGCTGACGTTGTTCCAGAGGTACATTCACTTACCCAGGAGAGGCAGACGACGTCAACTCCGTCCTCAGGAGCGAATGAGAGGAGAGGGTCTGTAACGCTGGAGCTCAAGGACAAACCATGGACTCTGCACACCTCCCACTTCACTTGGACGTGAGTACCAACCTCCGTAGCAGAACACCTTGACGCTTGCAACATCAGTAGTATCCTGTGCCACAAAACTAGTGACAACATCTAAACCTGTTTGAATCAAGAGAAACAAAGCTGCCTGCGAAAAATGGGCAATAAACCCTGAATTAAGTTTAATGTATTACCCCTTTGTATAACACAAAGGCACAAATCACAAAAACTTCACTAAGGTTTTAGCTTATTTGCTGTAAACAAGTTTTGTCTCACAGTATTTCGCTTCTCAGGTCAGTTGTCAGTTGAAAAATATATTCTGCAGTGTGTGACTCAAACCTGAAACGTCAAACAACCACCCATTTCTTACCAAATTGTCTGCTCCGTGCTAAAAATGTGCACGTGTTACTCACTAAACCCGAAGAAAGATTCATAGTGGAGATGCATCCTCAGAACATGTGAAACAGGCAGGTCAGTGTTTCCACCAAAAAGCAGACAATGTTCTGTAAAAGATTTGCAGACTGCTAAGGTTGCCTTCCTGGCGCATGCAAAATAAATGGCTGGAGAGTAGATCCTTGCTGTCCAGGGCTGGCAGAAAGCTGAATATATGCTTTCGAATTGGGGGATGAAACGTACAGCAAACAAACAGGCAAGCCCTACGCTAACTGGATTAATCATAAAGACGCAATCTGGCAGAAAAAGGAAATTTTGATAAGTGATGTGTCTTTTCAGAGCTTACAAAATGGGATGTTACAATGTTGTGTTAACTAAAATAGATCATACATTTAGATACTTCTGCATTTGCCAGATGATACTACAGCGCTGTCTGAGGGTTTCAGGACCATCGAATCGGTCAAATTGATAACAGAATGTTATGTGGGGGTTAGGGGAGGATTCTGGGAGGAAATGTCTTGTCTGGTCTACTCTACTCTACTCATCCTTGGAGACCACTTTAGTTTGTTCTTAGCTAAACCTTTGGCAAGCTGCATAGAAAGTGCGTGTATGTTCCTATAACTGTATCAGTTCTGGAGTGTGTTTTTCAGTCTGTAACAGTGGGGTGCATGTGTATGTGTGTACGGTCACAGAAGATTGTTCCACTGAATGTTATGGGGCACAAACTGAGGTCTGGGCTGCTGTCATTATCTCTTAATCTGTCCAGCTGGGATAAATTACAGTTTTGTGCTAATATACTCCAATAAAGCCACCCTGCGGCCAACCTGTAATATTATTCTAATGATTTCATGTCTTTAATGAAACAGAACAGGGACACAGGTCTACTATTTTTGACTTCTTATGTACCAAGGGCTCTCATTGTACTTTTTGCACCTGAAAATGCAATGCAATTCATATTTAAGAGAGTTTCTTCAAGAATGAAATGACAAAATGGGGAGGGGAAGCGAGCTGGGGAGAAGCAGTCTAGGGAATGAACCAAAGGAAGAACAACAGGAAAGGAGAGCTGAGGGATCGGGGTACGGAGTGAAATGTGAAACATGAAGACAGCGGTGGAGGATAAATCAGCAACAAGCAGAGGCACCATGACCCCTACGGCCTTACACTGCTGACTTCTTGGTAAATCTGAAAGGGGAAAACATGAGAGAGAGAGAGCTTGCTTTTCCTAGAACTGTGTAACAATATATCAATTCTGGAAGTCATGCTTTACAGGAAGAGAACTGATAAGAAGAATAAAAATAGTGGTGGAAAAATGTGGAAAGAAAGCTGAAAGAGATAAGTGGATGCAAAGAAACCCTGCCCTCGACTCTGAGGTCAACAGGCCATGTCGCTCTGGTAATGGCACGAGTCTGGCTGACCTTTCCTCTGCCGGGGTCACCTCTCGCCGTCTGTTCTGGGGTCTAATAAACGCCTCTTTCCGCCCCCTCTGTCTGATTACTGCTCTCCCAGTAGAGGAAGTGATTACATGTCGAATCCAATCACAACAGAAACCGTAACACATATGCGGCCCAAACACACACCAACAGGGGGGAGGGACTGCGGGGAAGACAGAAGCGAAGGAGTCTAATGAAGGTTTAGGGGAGAAGCGGCATTCAAGAGAACAGCTCCATCTGGAAGCTACACCTCTGTGAGCTCCCACTGGGCGGAACAATCAAGTGGATGGGTAAAAGCCACTTAATCTACTTTACTGCCGGATGCTGTGGGCGTGAGGGACTGTCTTATCCTGTGTGTCCTCTGAGGATTAGGCTGGAGTTTGGTGAATGAGTGTGAGCGAGATGGAGGGGACATAGAGGACAGCGGGAGGACGATATACATCCTCTTTTCCAGTGCGTTTAACACCTGCAGTTGAGGGTAATCCAAGACTCCCAAAGGAGTCACTTCTCAGCAAGTCCTGACTTGGGCACATTCTACATCAAAAGACCATTTAGTTTGTCTCAGATTTAAGTGTTCCTGGCTTGTGTGAGACCACCCAGCTCCTTGTAGATACATATTCTAGGCTAAATAAGCTCTATATGAGCTATGGAAGCTGTTGAAAACACAGAAATTATCAAGACCGATCTATATGTAAGAACAGACCATGTGTTGGCCAAGCATATAATAGATACCCCAGTGACTTTCACTGTATCTCAGTTTCAGCTGAAGCTATCGATAGAGCTGCATTTAACAATTTTCATTTTCATTTGTTAAATTTTGCTTAACTATGTTTCTATCAAAGCTCTCAAATGACCCCTTCGACACTTCTCACGAACACACCAAAAGACTTATGTTGGCTTAGAGATGGGAAGGATAGTTCAGTACTGTAAGCTTTGAGAAGATTTTGTCAGTAATGGATGACAGCTTGCAACAATTAGCTATTACTGAAAGGAAGGAGATTTAAGTGCTGGATGGTCTAAGTGTTGAGTCCCAATCGTTCCTTTTAGGCAATTTCTTCAGGCAGAATTTCTCTTGTTAGCAGTGAAAACATCAAAGAGGAACCAGTCAGAAATATCTTTATTCTGCACAAGATATCAATGAAGAGTAAGAGTCAGTTTGATGCAACCAGAATTATTCTCAAATATGCATAGACTTGGATAAATGTTTAAAATCAGCTACAAGCCATGGCAATTTTAAACCTTTCACTCTCAAATTACTTTTGAAAGGTGATTTACTTTATATTGGGAGCTACCATAAACATTGGTGTGCTGAAAGTAACTTTAAACCTTTAACCTAGTGATTATTTTCAAATGAGAACAAGTCCTTTTCTCTGGGTCACTGGCAACAGCACAAAGTCAACAAATTGTAAATCTACTTTCATCACACAGTGAACGTTATAATCATTCAAGAATTATCATGTGCCTCGTGAGCATCCTAGAATAAGTCACGCCACATAATGTACATAATGTAGCGGAACGTAGCCTAGCATGAGGTTATATAAATTTGCAAGTAAGTACGTTTGCATGCTTATTAAGAACGCCGTGCACCAATGCTCTGTGTCCTGGGTTATTCTCATTTGTCAGTTAAATCAACTCAAGAGACACAGGCTTAATAAATTGGCCTAACCGGCCCATTGTAGACCTCTAAATCAAACAGCACAAACCGTAATTTCTGTAAAACTACTTCAGTTCCCTAATGACACTGTTTCTGCAATTACGGTCTCCAAAACAACAAATACCAGTAAATCAACAACAGAAACACAGAGCGATCGTTTCTTACCACTCTATGCAACAAACCAGACTATTAGCGCTAAATCAGCCAACATACAAGGCAAAATGAAGACACATGGTCAATTATTCATTAACTGGAATGAGCACTATGAATTAATGCAATAGTTCACACAAAAACACGATTTCTTTCATTGTGCCATTCAAAAATTATATGATGTTTTTTATCCATAACGTGAAAGTCAATGTGGTTCAAAATAGCAATGAAAAACAATTTTTTTTAAATATCTTTATAAAATAAAGTCTCACAATGGCTCCTCTTTTTATCTTCCCTCAGGTCCAACATGTTCCCTGCTAGCCTACTGGTTCTGATGATCCTGCTGCTACCTCATGTCTCATCAGGTCAACAGGAGGGTCCCAGCCAGACTCATGGAAACCTTGATAGTCCTCTGGAACCGAGTTTGGCCCATACCATTCAAAACCTCCTGTTGAGCCGCCTGGGCCTACAGTCACACCCCAACCCCAGTACAGAGGCACGGGTGCCCCAGTATCTTTTAGACCTGTATCGATTCCACACTCAACAGTACCATCTCGTTGAAGACCCAGAGTTTAGCTACCCCTCCCAGCATGTGCAAGGAGCCAACACAGTCCGATGCTTTCACCACACAGGTATGAGCAGCTTTTGCACTAGGTCATAGGAATACAGATTCCCTTGGCAGTCATAAAAGGCTAAATTTACCATAAAACGCAGCACGGAGACGTGTGGAAGTCAATTAACCTGCCTTAGGTGCCAGCATGCCCACTGAAAAAGCTACCCATGAATTCAATGCTCTGATATTTTTCACTCGAGTCTTGGCATCAGCGTAGACACCTTGGAACGGGTTAAGAAGGACGAAGCTTATTTTCATAAGTGCTCCTAGCAAATGATGTGCAATTATTATTTAGTTGGACAATTATGCCATTACCCAAAGAGCAAGCGTTTGAACACGATAGAAGGAAAGTATTTCACAGTTTAAGAAATTTGTCTCTTTTTTCTCGTCTAGATTCTACAGTCCTGAAAACAACAGGGGACGGCATTCACATTGGCTTCAATCTGTCCTCCATCCCGTCAGAAGAGAGCGTGGTTTCAGCAGAGCTCCGTTTCCTGCACGGAGGATCAAGTCAAGATGTGGTCAGCCTTTTTCTTTCCAATAGTGACCCTGCATCAAAGCCCACACTGATCCATTCGCGTCGCCTGACTAAAGATCGAAAGGCCACAGAACTCTGGGAAACCTTTGCTCTGGATGGAGAAGTGTTTCAGAACCTATCTGAGAGGTCAGGGAGCCTGTCTTTTATTCTGGACATTATTGCTGATAATAACAGCAGCCTTTCCCAGGAGAGACATCTGCGGGTGCGCAGGTCCACCGGGCAGGATGAGCACAGCTGGGCGAGGCAGAGGCCGCTGCTGGTGACTTACAGTCACGATGGCCGCAGCCAGCCCTTTGTGCCCCTCAAAAAGCAGACCCCTGCTGGCAGACGAGGCAGGGGCAGATGGACCGGGGGCAGGTTTAAGGGTGATAGGGGTCAGGGCTCTGACACAGATTGGCGGGTGGGATGGAATGAAAGGCGAGTGAAACGACACGGTGGGAGGGCTGCCAAGCTCAAACGGCTCTCCAGGGCTCGCTGCCGTCGACACCCGCTGTATGTGGACTTCAAAGACGTAGGATGGAATAAATGGATCGTGGCCCCGTCCGGTTATGATGCTTTCTTTTGCCTTGGAGAGTGCCGCTTCCCACTGGCTGACCATATGAATTCATCTAGCCATGCCATGGTGCAGACGCTGGTCAACTCCGTGAACGGGGCCGTGCCGCGGGCCTGCTGTGTGCCGACGGCCCTTAGCCCCATCGCCCTCCTCTACCTGGACCAGGAGGAACGAGTGGTGTTGAAAAACTATCAAGACATGGTGGTGGAGGGCTGCGGTTGTCGATAGCAAAATTCTCATAGAACAGATGAAAAAAATAGGGCTAAAAGCAGTAAGTGAGAAAAAAAAGCAAGGTAAAACTGTCATAACGAAAACATGAGCACCTTCCTGTAGTCCTCTGGAAGCCATTTTTTTCTTCTTGTGTCCAATGAAGCATTGTATTTGTGTGAACAACGACCCTTAGAAGCACTCAGTACCAACGTGACGTGTCTGTCTTATGTAGTACACTCCAGCTTTCTGTCTTGTAGGTGTCCAGTAGCTACAGTATGTTCTTGTTGTTGTGTCCTTCCAG
This sequence comes from Puntigrus tetrazona, assembly GCF_018831695.1. NCBI lineage: Eukaryota > Metazoa > Chordata > Actinopteri > Cypriniformes > Cyprinidae > Puntigrus > Puntigrus tetrazona. Next base: position 14,849,449 of record NC_056716.1, read on the forward strand.
CTCCCGTTTTGTGCGTCTTTCCCTCGTAATCATTACTTCATCGACAACTCAAAGGGACCAAGAAGTGACCGGGGACTCTTATTGAGCATTTGGCGCTGGACAGACTTAAACCTGAGAGGAAGTGAACTCCTCGTCTCTGGTTGCAAAAAAAAAACTTCAATGCATGCACTGTGACAGAGACTACAGCTGATTACAGGGCACTTCTACTCATGAGCTATTTAAAAATCACGACACCATGAAATTATGATGTTATTGTCTAAATGTGTTAGTGCTATTATTTATGGTGACCTGTTATTTTTTTATGTACGGTGCAGTCCAAAGAAAAGTTTGCTATACAAATACTTCTGTGGTAGTAAAGTAAATCTAATTTAAGAATGCATCAATATATATCTATTTAATTAGCAGAAAATATGGAATATTTAATCTTGACAAATACTGCAGATATATAAGTACCAGAACGCCTTATAGATCCATTTAAAGCCAGTTAAAACTGGTGTTGCTCATCTATTATTTGTAAAACCACAGCACTGAATCATGGCAGCTTTATATTGGCATTGACTGAACTATGAGGGCTCTTTCATTACAATTGCAGCTTTGTAAAACAAAGAAAATTGCCTAAACATTCCACGGTATGGTGCCAAATGTTATGTTATGTGTCATAGGTGTGCAAGCTTGTTAAGCAGTATTACACATAACTTGTCTATTGTCATCATGTAGTTATCACACAAGTATTGACCGAACTGTTTGTATTAATAGACAACAGGTTAGAAAAAAAGTGTCCAATCTTATTCCGATGTTCTGCCATGAATAGCTGATTATATTTTAGTGTGATGCTTTACGTGCAGTTTGAACAAAAGCCTTGAGAATGTCTGACATTGTCTGGAGCCATTGTGAAATGTGTAATAATAAACAGCAAACTAATCAGGCAGTTCTAATTTGATTTCTTTTTTCTGAATTGCTTTCCTAAAATGTTAATTCGCTGTAGTTAATGTGACATAAATACAAGCTTTAATCAGCCTTGTTTTAGAGGGTTTCGTGCACTGGGAAACTAGTTAGACCAGCTTAAGCCAGTTAAGTTCAGCTTAGGTACTGCCATTTCATGATAGAAGTAAAAATGTAGCGAGAAAGTTATCTGGTGGAAAGGATCTGAAGTGATAGGAAGAGACTTCTCACACACTGTAAAGTTTATCAGCTCTCATTATAGATTCTTTCTCGACATCTGTTTTTCATCCTGCTGAGAATCTTGGACACAGTCTGCAGTGGTCTTGACGTTCATTCATCTCATAGTAAATGAGAGGAGCGTCAGCATTCTCAGTTCCTTAAGCCTTTGAAGAATGAAAAGATAAAGATTGAAAATTACTATACAGACTGCTCATTAGTGTATGAGAGAGAGTGAGATAAAAAAATTTTTTTTACTTAAACAGGTGTCAAAATTTCCACCTCATGACAAAGAATATGTGAAGCATCCTAAAAGTAACACTAAACACTGACCTTCGACCTGTGATGTCTTATTTCTCCTCCCCGATATCTCTGTTTGCCATCATCTTATCTTTCCAGGTGTGAGGATCGGGTTGACCTATGAACCGAACTGCGGTGGGCTTGACATACATGTATAGAGCACATTCCCACCACCGTAAATCAACAATGAGGCCCATACGGCACCCACGGGAAAGCATAGGTTATGTTCATGAAAGAAAATTAATTTCTATGGCATTCATAAAACCATGTGCACTTAATGCTTTCTAACTACATGCAATTGTACACCCTGTTTGTCTTTCATCTCTGCCACCCAAAAATCTTTGATACACTCAGCTGTCAACACCCACTTAATAATAGCCTAATTAGTCCCCTTAAAAATTAGCCCTCTATGATTATGTGATCTTTCTTTTCATATTTACTGTAAACAACAGCTGCTGATTACGCAGGAACCCACAGGCAGTGACGGGGCCTCAGCATAAGCCAAGACAAAGAGGATGAAGCTGTATTCAAACAGTTGTGTTTGAAGTCTTCACTTGTCTAGACTTAGTGTTGTTGAGCAACACTTCAGTTTCACAAAGTAATGCTCTTTTAAAAGAACAGAACAGGATATGAATTGATACAAGAAATAAATCTTTTTTTCTGATCTGTAGAGTGATTTAACCAAGCTGAAATAAAGTGACTTTCATTAAACGTCAAAGAGAATTAAATAGAAATTAGACAGTGGAACTTATCGTTGGGAGAATTATTATTGTATAATTCACGATAACAACTTTTTGTTGTGTGATATAGTGCCCCATAAATAACTGCGATAAGCGATATTATTGTCATTTTAAGACCATTTTATGCAACTGAATGTTATAATTATAATATAACAGCATAATAATGCAAAGAGGCCTACACACTTTCAAGTGACAACAAACATTTAATTCTTATTAAATATTTAAATATTTTTCTAAACAAGTAGAAAAAAGAACTTTTATGGAGATTTTTCCATTTTTTTTTCTCTGAAAAGTAAGGGTGCACACTATTACTGAAAAACACAAGCTATATTTAGCAATCAGATCTCTGTATACACAAAGGCACAGATCCCTAAACAAGGCCACATCTGCAGATTAAACTATTTTGTAGAAGGACTAGAATTTGAACTAGCACCTCATGACTACACCACGTGATGTACGAGAAGCTGCAAAACACATAGGCACAAGTGGAATACAGGAAACCTTCTTATGTTATTGAGTTTTTAATATTCTTTTTTTATGTAATGTAATGGCCAATATATTGTTTCACCAAAAAGACTGAAGACTGAAAACAAAAATAAGCGCAAAAATTAGTGTAGCATCATGACTAGCATCATCATCACCATTTGACCCTGAGCAGTGGTGTCCAAGTTGCTGATTCACACTGACCGTGGAAACAGTACGGTTACAAAATATACATATATAAACAGGCTACTCGATGGGAAGTTTATTCAGACCTACAGCCACAAGGCAACACAAAACTAAATTGTGGCCTCAAATATATTTAGCCTAACATGGCGTACGTCTTCAACAAGAAATTCTAGTCTACAAAGCTTTTATCTCACTGGTCTGTGAGGTTTCAAACTAAAAAAGAAAACTGCATGTCGTGGGTGAGTTTTCTCACCCTGTGTGAGAGTGTGCATTTTTAAGGCTTGAAAAGGTGCAAAAAGGTCTCTAGACATTCTGTCTGAAATCTATGGTAAATCAACTCTGAAAGGTGTCCATTGGGTCCCCTCGTGAATGACAAGTTGAAAAACAACCCAGACATCTTTTCTTCCATTTAGTCCCACCTTTCCACTCACAGTATGCATGTAGTCTGCAACGTGTCAAAACCACAATTGGCCTGGGTATGCATTTAAAGGTTATGAACAAAATTAATAGGTGTGAACCTTTTGCAGAGGCGATGTTCCCATTTATTTCATCAAAGGCCATTCTCTTTTCTTTCCAAGTATAGGTCAGACTGCATTTATTGCCAACCATTTTAGCTGACAGGATTCATAGCTCTGTCATTTAGCAATTCAATTTAGTTAATTACCACATTTCAAATGACACCAGCGTTCTACATAACTCTAAGTACTCTGTGTATTGTTTTTCTCTTACATCTGGTTCAAAATAACTTAATTTTTCTTTTCATGAGAAGGATCGGGAGAAATTGTGTTTTTTCTCTTGGTCTAAGCTCGTGGACGGCTGCAGAGCTTATTCACAGCGGCTAATGCTAACACTGCAGTCGTAGATATGTATTGGTGGTACACAGGAAGGGAGACCAGAGGCCATTGTATGATTGGCTGGGGTACCTTACATGATCCAAGTTAGATGTTACGCTTTTTTCATTAGTAATTAATACAGACCCTCTCATCTCCCAAAAGTAAGACAATAAGTGTGTTCGACTTGAAGCGTCGCTGCGCAGAATGATCAGTGTATGACAGTGTACCACAAAACACATTCGAAAGAATAAGGATTCGTCTGCTCTCTTAGCACTCTCACAGTACTTTGATGTCATACACTGAGCGTACACACCTAATCTCTGGTTTAGTTTCATCCCTAATTAAACAAATCTAAACCAGCTAATCAAGGTCTTCAGACTCACTGGGCTGTGTCTGAAAACTGGAAAATGCTGCCTGAAAATGCGAAAGTGTGTATGAACCAGGGATATTCCCACCCGAGAATCTCTCAAATTAGCTGAGAACGTTAATTAAATAATTCCAAAACCCAAAAGGAAGATCTTGTGGTTTATATGGTTAATATCGTTGACAGAGGCAAAAAATTTGAAACCTAACATATGGTGGATGTATGTGAGGATTTAAGATGTTGTACCTTAAGCCAGTGTTTCCCCAACCCTGTTTTAAACCAGCAGTTTGAATGTCATCTTTATCTGAACTATCTATTCTTAGTCTTAGAGTCTCTGCGAACTAGCTGAGGAGTTGAATCAGGTGTATATTAGTAGGAAGATGTGTACTGTTGGTGTGCCGGCAGGAGTACAGTAGGGAAACACTGCCTTGACTTTAAAGTTTGGCTACAGTCCTAATTCAACACACCTGAACCACCTCTTCAGGATAACTAGAAACTTCCAGGTTGGAACTAAAATCTGCAGGAAGATGGCCCTCCAGGACCATAATTGGACACCCCTGGGAAAACATGTGTTGGTCACTGATCCCTATCATGGGACGCTGGTACCTCCACCAGGTGGCTAAACAGGCTTCAGCCAACTTGGCGAGCTCGTAAACCTGCTACACCAGAACCAAACAAGCTGGTTGGGTCTCTGCTTCTTGGGCAGAGTATGGCTTTGTGGACAATGGGAACCTAAAACAAAAACTTGGACAAGGACTTAATGGTAGAAAAGGTAATCAGACACATGGACCAACCAAAAATCCTTCCTCTCTTTTTCTCTTCCATTTTCAGTCTGCTCCTTCCCCCACAGCCCAAGATGAAAAATGATGTTTTTACAGGTGTCTCGCGATGCGGATGCTATCCCCTCTCGGCTGGAATTCACATTCATTGCTCCTCCTCCCTTTTGCCTTCTCTCTCCTTCTCTCCAAGGTTCGTCTGCCAGACTATGTGTAACTCGGCCAGTGCCCTGCTTTGAGTGGATGCTATGGGATATATATCACCAAAACATTAGAGCAGGAGGTTGGCTCAGGTAGATGTGAGTTCAACTTTAACAGGTACCCTGGGCTCAGCCTGTGTTGACTCAGTTGTTGTGTCTGCCTGTCTATGTCTCCGTACATGCCCTCAATGCTCCTGTAGCCTCTCAGGGACTCTCTGTGGAGAAGCAATAAAAAAGCAACTAAGATGAATTACAATAACCCAGCGTGCTCCCTACTGCACTGGGGTTCACAACATGCCTACTCACCTGCTTTTGTGAAAACAAAGGGAGGTCAAACAGGTTTTTATGTGGTCTTTTGGAAATTTATATATGCCGATGTATTAGTACATATTGCCAATGTATTAGTACACATTGAAAAGCTTCCTGCATAGTTTACCCTGACTATTTATGAAAACTGTACTACTTAGAATTTGAAATGGGTAGGATGCCACAACTACGGCGGCCAAGAGAGTTCAACAAGCTGCAACTTCAGAAAATGCATTCAAAAACAAAAAGCACCAGCAAATTAAGAAAACACCTTCATCGGTTGTGCTACAAAGACTCACAACACAGCCGAATGCAAAACACGTGGCAAATCCTCACAAAACAAAGAAACATGCTGCAAATACTCACTACCCAGTCAAGTTTTCAAGAGCTTTGTAAGGTTGAAGGGTGTAGGGGAACAAACAACTGTTTCTTGAAGTGCCCTTCTGCATCAGCATCCCCTGTCCATACGGAGGCAATGTCATCATGCAAAGAATCTGTGCGAAGGATGATGGGGGCCCGAAGAACCTTTATTTGTACCCTTAGAAATCCTTTATTCCGAAGGGCCCTTTGAAGCGGCTAGTATGGTTTGTTCCAAACCATACTAGCCGCTTCAAAGGGCCCTTCAATATGGCAGCCATGGTTGTTTTCAATCCAAAGTGCCCTTCCGAGGGTGATATATCCCGTTTGGAATGCACCTTATGTCAAATGAATTTATCATCTATTTAGCTTTCAGGAGTATGGTCCACCCTATAGTGTTAACTGCTCTGCAAGTTAGGCGATCAAATGTACAATGTTGTACCTTCTGAAAACATACTTCCCCAATGACATTTTTTATACCTTTTTACTAAGACCGTCTTTCTTGTTTGGAGTCAATCAGTTTTAAAAAGTTCCAGTTTTGAGCATTAGTAAAAGCAGAATCCCAAACGCAGAATGCATAAAACAAACATATAGAAATCTTGATCATACATCACAGCCTGGACAACATTTAAGCTAAATGTACAGAAGAAGTCGTGGCAATGACGGTCAGTTCGGGGCCAGGCAGAGGGTGCAGAATCATAATTTGGTTCAGGTTTTCTGTCAAAACAAAGCAAGGTAAAACCTTGACTATCATTACAAGAGGTCTTCAGGGAAAAAATAAAATACTATAGCCATGAATAATATGGCCCTTTAATATAGCATGCAGGAATACTGAAGCACAGCGGGACTGAGAGCCTTTTGGCCAACATGAGAGGACAAGAAAAGCGAGGAATGAAGGAAGGGAAGAAGGAGAAAGAGAGAGAGTTGGAAATGAAAAAACGGAAGGAAGAGAAGTTAAGACAGCTGTTCGGCTGTTTACTCCTCAGATGAAGCCCACAGAGGAGCGGCAGGCAGGAAAGGTGGGAGGCTGGTTGCCAGGATGGAATCATCATAGAACGTGTTTTATGACTTTCACATACAAAGTGCTACAAGGACTAGACAGGAGCGAGGGTCAATAGCAACAGTGCCCAGTACATCAGCCCGGTAAACAGAAACAGAGTCCTTAGAGCGGCACAGCAGGTCTTCTCATTATAGCACTATCTGTCAACAGCATGAGAGTATACCTATTTTGAGGCAGTTTTCATGACATGCCAAATAAAAAAGTGACTAATGAGTTTATGTTGTTGTGAAAACTTTAACCAAATTTGAAACGTCTGCAGTTACTCTTCTAAAATAACTAGGACCGTCAATCAAATTAATTACATGATAATTTGATTAATTAATTGTATTATGTGCAATTAATCACCTGCAATTATTTGTTTTAAAAGTCAAAGCCCAGATGAAGATAATTGCATCATTGAGGCAGACAAATTATTTAACAGACCAATGGTTCTCAACGGTTCTCAACTTCAAGGCTCCAAATTTTTCAAGACAATATTGAAAGCACCACCTCTCCCTGCTCTTTGATGATAATGACAACTTTGAGCATTCAATTTAAACACGCAGTGCAGCCACCCATGTAATTTAGGATTTAATTTATGGTTCTTAAAGAAAATAAAAGCAACCTACAATAAGCATTACTACATCTTTTTGACATTATGTTGAAACAAATAAACAGCTCTGTGTACACTTGACAGTTTGTTTGGTTGAAGCTCAATGGGGAAAATGCAGAAATGACTTATGCAAAAAAAAAAAATCTAAATCAGGATTGCAGTGACAGGGCGGAAAAAAACAAGGACGGTGTGTACTGCTCTGTGGGAATGGACAGGTGTGGATAGAAACTGGCAGTCGGAAAAACAGCATGCACATAAAATCAGATGACATTTTGTAGGTCATAATTTATAGCATTTCAAACTTAATTAATATAATTAACTGCTAAATCATTGCACTTTTTCTCTAATAACCGCTCATCCTAAATTAACAATTGATGCGAGGAACATCCAAGCCCTTTCTGTATGGGTGGTCTCGGGTTAAGGTTAAACAACAAGCAGTATTTGATTTCGCCAAAACGTTCAGTGCAATAAGAATTGTTCCCTGAACATGCGCTTCCTATGTATCTGGGGGGAGCTGTCACCATTTTTCAATGTGGCTACTGTATTACAAAAACTCCTCATTCCCCGCCAGTGAAAAAGAGGGAGTGAAAACGGGAAGAGGAAGAGCAGTAGGCCAGAGTCAGTTTTTCCACTAAAGTAAAGAGTCTAATTTCGGCTATATGTGGGGTTTTTCACTTTTTACAACGTGATCCTCGTTGGTATTTTATCACGTCCATAACTATGGAATTATGGTCGTGAAAGAAGCAAAACACAGAGTGAGTAAATGAGAGCTGTTCAATGAATAAAATGACTACCTGAGAAAAAAAAAAAGAGAGTTCATCGAATATGATAGATGGTCACCGAGGGTGACATTACCTAAAAAACCTCATCCTTCCCTTTCACCCCCCTCTCCTCCTCTCTGTTCTCCACTTGTTTTTAGTCAGCTCCGGGTTTTCGACAAGCTTTTTTTCCTATTTTCCATCCTTTCCAAGAGAAAAGGCCCTCATTACATTTGCACATGTCCCCCTGCTCGAAAACATGGCCGCTAACAGGCAGATGAATGACTGCAGCCGATTACCTTGCACAGTACATGATGCTCCTGAGAAGCATTAAAGTGTATTCCATCCTTTCCAGAAAAGCCACGAGAAAGACAGGAGGAGGAGGAAGGAGTTAAGAAGAAGAGGCCTGGCAGAGAGATTAGATTAGCACTTTAAAACATCTGTGGATTCGTCCAGCCCAAACTCCCGCTTCCCGACAGATTACCCCTCCATCTCGCAATTCTTCAGCCCCTTTCCCGGCTCTGATCTGTTTTCCTCTCATTGCGCCTGTTTATTTCCCCAGTCTCTCCATCCGTCGTCGGCCGCTCTGAATCGTAAAACACATTAAGAAGCCTCCAACGTCTGCGGTCGCGTCGCTTTCAAAGGTGGAAAACGGTTTGGCAGCATCTACGAAATGTGACAAAGTATATAAACTTTATTTACGCATTAAAACCTTTGTATTCACGCTGCTCAACTCGCGTCTAGACTGATGTACCGGCGAGAGGACCACGGTGGCTTTTGAATCTCTCGGAATGCCCGAAAGGTGTAATATCATGACACATTAAATCAAAAGGACAAACACATTTAAGCCTTTGAAGCAGCACATTTAGCCTCGTATGCTTTAAAACTACAAGTCCGGCGAGCTGTTATTGTCGAAAAATTCCCATCCTCATCCCAAGAGTGGCTGCCAAGTCCAAAAGGGATTTTAAAGAAGTGATAATGTGCAGTCCTATGATGCTCATCCAGGAAAATCAGCGAAGGGACATGGAAATGTGTGTTAGTCTTTAAATGCCTTTTCCTCCCACGGCTCCAAACTCTTCCTGCAGTGTGAAAGACAACATTATCCCACACCCCACACGCATATACACTACAACATACACACACCCAGTCCAAAGGGAGACGTCAGCTGGGACGGGGGTTTATGAGTCCATTCTCATAATCACCATTAAGCCTACCTTTCCTGCGTGAAACAGACCATTGACTAAGAAGCAAGCAAAAAAAAAGAAGCACCACAGGGATGATATACATCCTCACAACACCCAGTAGGCTTCATTATTCTTCCCAAAGAGAGGTGCTGATCTGTGAAGCCCACGCAAAACCAAATCAGCTCCGCTGTTTATAGAATCTGACACTAGCAAATTCCTCTTAACATCTCATTTCAGGGCCTCTTTCGCCACCAAATATATCTTGCTTGTTGTGCCTTCGGAGACCAACTGTTTAAAATTCTGTGATTAGGAACATTAAGACCTGTGAAACGCTTCGTGGGTGTATTGCGTGTGATATATCCCCTGCTGGTGGATGCCGTAACTACACTATCATGTCAAAAATGTCTTTCTCCATTAAATACCATCCTAACGGAACAATGTGATTTTTTGCATTAAAAATATTTATTGTAGAAACCTCCTAAAAGTGTCAAACGGGACTTAGATAAGGGCTCGTGTTCTTGGGTTGTGTACCTGTTGCTCCTGAATAATTTGTTAAATGGTGTTTACGCCAAACTCATTGGATTCAGAGTTTTAGCTGTCACTGAGAGCAACTGCAATGTTAACAGATTTTTTATCAGGTGTTAGAAACCTACTTAGATGTCACTGACCCAAATGGTAACCACGACAAGCTTCAACCATGCAGAAGCAATCTAAACAACATAAACAAAGGACTTAAAACTTGACCAAATGCATAGTTTTTAGTCTATTTCTCTTAACAAAATGGGGCATCTGAGGAAATGTTTTGGTTTGACATTGTTCTTATTAAAACATACTGTATTGAATTCAGATTTCTTCTGGAAGTACAGTAACGTCCTTCACTTCCTTCCGCAGTTATTTCCAGTACTGACGTCCAACTTCAATATATTTTCCGACATTATTTTCTCACCCTATTCCAGTTTGCACCGCAGAACTCTGAGATTAAAGCAGCTCTGGCGAAGTATTTCCAAAGACGCGGCTGCATTCAAAGAATTATAGCACAGAGTAATAGTGAAAAATGTTCGGGTAGCAAAACATGACATTGAACATATGCAAAGTCAGCAAAAATGTCATTGTCAGAGGAAAACATATGTGGGATGCATCTCTTCCGCTCCCGCTTCTTTGCAAATATACAGTAGCGTACGGAAATAAAAAAACGATTTTTACATTTTCTCACCAATGCATCTGCACAAATGCAAAAGATAAATAGTTAAAATAACCAACTTTACATAAATTACACTGGTTGATCAAGGTGTACACTCACAAGTGGGCCACTTGAACCGCATGGATGGACTTGAGTCTGGATCTAAAGGGATATTAGGCAGCGTTCTCTGAATAATTCTCAATTCACAGCTGTAAAAAAGGCACTTGGTGGAACTCTAGTACTATAATGGGCCAGCCATGCATCAAATGAACTTTATAAAGAGCCTCCCCAGGTTGTGATGTGGCACTGGTTCAAAATAAAAAGCAATAAGTATCACATGGTTTAACTGTGCTGACATTGGAGCAGGTCAGCGGTGTCGGTCATAAAAAGGTTATTATGGAGTTTTAATTTTACTAGGTGGATGTGTTTTGTGTCACAGGAGAGGGATCTGGTGCCAGTGTATCGAGTTTAACAGCTGCATAAAAACTAAATACCTAAAAGAATAAAATAGACCCACCTTGCACTATCAGAAAGGAAATTACATCGCTTTGAATTTCTGCGTAACAGTTTATTGTTAACGTCAAATCCAATGCAAATGCTGATATATTGGAGGGACAGGTTACCAAAAATGTAACTTTTCACCATCACGTATTTGTGAAATGCTGTTCTTCTGAGGAACATGAAAGGGCCCTCTGTGCTCCAAAATGATGAAAAATCACAATAAGAGTAAAACAATGTCCACAGTGGCCCATACAATATAATCCAAACGCGTAGAAATCTTCAAGTACCTTTCATCTTTCTCTCTTTCATAGCCTTTGAATCAAATAAGTCACCTTTAAATGTGTTTAAAGGCGAATACATCAAATGCAACGCATCTTAGTGTGCCATTTTTGATTCAATTTGACTAATCTGTCGACATTCATTTAAATATAGAGGAAAGAGCACTCAGGATATTCTTCTGTGGAATATGATGAGTTTTTCTTTATTGAGTGAACTGAATATGACAGCTGACTATTGATCATTTTCATGTGACGTCACACCCGTGTAGGAATTAAGGTACTTTAAGTGTTATCGTGCCGTTTATTGCAACAGGTGCTTAATATGAATTGCAAATGCCAAAAAATTATGTTTTTTTTATTGTTTTTAGAGGTGATCTAAATATTTGCGTCTGTGAAACACTGTGATTGCGTCTGTGATTGTACACTTCATTAAAATGAGCTACAGCGACACGGTTGCTCAACATTTTTAATCACGTATTAATCTCCTCAAATATGTAAAAGCTGAAGTTTTGTTGCATTCCCTGAAACACCGATCTTAATGCTCCACGTAGGACTGAACTGGGAGAGTGTTGTTTCATACATTTTTGAGCAAGGGCAAAGGCCTGTCAGTGTTTAGTGTTGGACATCTCTGTTGTTGATGTTTTTGTGGCTTGCATTGTGCTGAAGAGCAGAGCTTGTGGTCGGGCTGAAAGCTAGTTATATGATGACTATAGTGTTTTGGCTTCATCCGATGAACATAGCTATGCTAACGTTTATTTAAGTGTAAAACTTGTCCTAAAATGAGCAAAATAAAACACACTTAGTGGATTTTACTAAATTCCATGTGTGAATGTACTTAGTGCATAGCTTGAAAAAGCTTTTTTTTTTTCTCAGTGTAGGCTTATCGAAGCACAAGGTTTTTGTTTAGTCCATAGCTTGGATATCTCAAGCCAGCAAACCGCCACAGATTGATAATCTCTTGATTCAGACAGCCTGGCGGATTTTCAGTGGAAGGCCTGAAGTCTCGCAAGGTCAAGAGTCAGAAATCAGTAAGCTCCCTTCCGTTTTTGGCCATGGTTATGGTACGATAAGATAAATGACACGCAGTTCATTGCCAGAATGAGAAAACCAAACGTGCTAAGTCGTAATGCTTCCTTACTGGCCCAACCCAGCTCACCATCCCACACACAAACACACTCACAACAACACACATCCTCCGTGTTGCTCACACACACACACACACACTTACGTATATCTGAAGTTCTCACGCTATCAGCAGACTCGGGTCAGGCTGAATGTTATTGTGAAACTGACACGCAGGGATGCAAGGCCTGTACTTTGAGACCCACTGCTCAGAAATGGCTTAATTACTACGGTAAACAGCAGAGGTTTAGCAAATATCACCAAACCACTCAAATCAGCCCTACCTTCATCCCAAATCGTGCCGGACCACCTCTGAGAGGATCCTCGGCAATTACGCTGCCGTGCACATTGTGTCCAAAATGCAAATAAACAGAAACGCCGTTTTTGTCCTGAGTTATATTCCCACTATCCCGTCCATTTTGTGCTTTATTTGGACTGGACTGCCCTCGGATTCATAAACTGTAGCATTATAATTGCAGCCAAGCTGTCCAAGTCTGACTTTTGTTAAGCAGCACATGTGTAAACCTGGAACGAAATGAGAAAAGGCTGCTCTGGGTTCAAACCTCAGACGACGTCAAAAATCTGTCATCGTCTTGAATCACCGGACTTGTTGCTGCTATGGCTACAGAGACACGGTATAACAGGCTTATTGTGAAAATGTGACGCTACTTACAAGACGTTTGACAGAGGTTAAACTGTTTACAAATCCGCGTGGCTTTTCCAGTAACAAACCTCTTTTTCCAAAACAGTAGCGCGATAAAAGGCTAAATCGCCGTTTTAATGATACATAATGAGCACGCAATCTTACTGTCGAGCGAGCTGAAGGAATAATAATCAACCATGCTCTCCTGATTAAATTTGTCTCTTCCACGCAGCATTGGTGCGTTTGATTCACTAGTGAACCGATTCGTCCTTAAACGGCTTTGTGTTCAAATTCAAGTCTAGTGAATCAGTTCACCCGAGTCTTCCTGCTTTAGCACGGAAATCGATTTATGTATCTGCATATAGAAAACAAAGTCTGTTTGATGATTTGATGACAATTGGGCATAGTTTAATCAATACAAAACTGCAAAAAAAAAAACTGCTGTACCGTATTTTTATGCTAATGCATATAAAAGTATTGCGTTGAAGTATTTTACTGCAAAACATGACATAATTACTGTATCAACAATAATGCAAATAATGCAAAGCCCCAAACATTCTCCCGGTTTGCCTTAAAGAAATGCAAATTTGAGATGGAAATATGCTTAATTATGAAAGTAAAGAGCAATGAAAAAAAACATAATGGTTTTATGATGGCCTGTGGAAATGTAGAAATAATTGCTCATTTTCTCCGTTGTTTTTGTGGTGAAACGTGAACTGGACGAGATTTCATCTTTTTTTTATAGCGAAAAAGGCCGTGTGTGCAGACAGACAAAATTATAGGCCTTAATGTTTCACAAGTAGGGCTACAGGTCCTTTACCAGAGCGGCATATGCAAGTAGTAATTCAGACTTATTACAGGTGCTATTAGATGACAAATCTGACATATTACCAGTGAGAGAAAGAGGTTTAAACAGCAAAACTGAGCCTCCCTCCAGGACCCCGCTTTCTCCCCCAGATGTCAAAGCAAACAACAGATCCCATGGACGAGGTCCCGAACAAGCACAACTACTTGAGTCAGGAGCAGGAGTAATGGCGGTAATGAGAGCGGTCTGATGGAGAGGGGCAAGCTAACGGAGAGATTCAGACACCCACCGCTCCGCCGGTTTCTAAACGACTCTCTGGATGCACTCCGGCGCCAGGACACACAGCAACTCCATCCACTCCGCTTCCTACAGATCTTTCCCAGGGAAAGCAGTGAGACTGGTGCAGGAAGCTCTCTCAAACACATCCAGGACGGAAATGAATATTTAAAAGAAGAGGGGAGAGGACGCAAGGGGCGTGGCCGAGTCAAAGGAGAACATTTTTCACGTGCAAGCTAATACCTCTCAAGCTCAGGTGTTTTATTGTCAAAAGTCTTTGAGGATACCAGGTTCACTCCTGCCTATTTCTTTGGGAAATCTTATTAACTCTTCCCAGTTTTCCAGCTGTTTCCACCGTTATGCTGTAGGGGGCATCTTCTGAAACAGTAGAGGAATTGTGTATGTTAGCAGATGCACATGTAAAGACAGCTCAACAGCAACCTGATCTCATAACGAAAAGCACCTCTCGCAACTTTTTCGAAAAAAATGCAAAATGCTGAAAACCACGCGAAAGTCGTTTTTCACGGGATTCGTATCCAAGTGCAATACTGTGCCGGCTGAGCCTTTTATCGGGGGAATACTTAACTGTTTTCCTCAATTTTGTGGGAAAACAGTAACAAGTGATGGCTGTTTCCGCCTCTAGAGTTCATTTCTGTTGGAAACTGCAGTGATATCAGTCATATCTTGCGAAAAAGGTACTTTTCATCGTAAAACGAGTGAGCTGTAATGTGCGGGTCGATGTGCAAGCTTTTATTAAAAGGCATGGTCAAAAATACAATAGTCAGCTCGCAGAACAAACTCTGTCAAATAAGTTCTGTGGAAAATACATTCAGTATGCATTAAATGGTTATCTACATGAATATACACTGTAACAGCAAGAGAAAGTGGTGCAGATGTGAGGAAAATAAATAAAACCTATTAGTATTAGTGCATTAGATGCATGATTTTAGCAATCAGAAAGAATACAACCCGCCTTTAGATTCAGTTTCAGCTCCGTTTATACCGTACAAATCCAAGCGTTGCAATTCGATTCACGTTTTATTTTACATGTGCATTGCTTCGATTCTAAACGAATTGTCAATGCATGCGTAGCTCAGTCGAAATAAATATCGAAAATAAATCCGTCTCATTCATTAAGACACGAGATGCAAAACATAGCAGTACACTGTTTTGAATCGTTGAAATAATATAGCGATCATTGTTTTGTTCGTTTATACTGCTTCTGTTGTGCTATTTTTTGCGAGTCTCATTGGATGAAATCAACGTAAATGAAACATTAGGTGTTCACAAGCTCAGTTTTGTCCTGTTGCTCAGATTATTTCAGATCCTGTGATGGCTAAATGACCCAAAACCAAGCTTGCATATTGAGAAGCCGTTCTTCCTACTTGAGTGTCCTTCAGGTCGGAGATTTGGGGCGTAGGAAGAGATAAAGAGCATTTAATCACATGTTGGGGAGGAAATAAGGTCACGCAACACAGGTAGAGTTCAACGAATGGACGTGCAGATGGCCGTTTATGAAAGGACGAGGAGGGAAATCAGGCCGCCTGTTCTCTAATGACATGGAAAAGGAAGAGAAATTGGGCTGACTGCTCAACGGTCCCCGCTCGCAGGTGCTCGCTCGCAGATCAAATAGTCCACGTCTTTTATATCTCCTCTGCTGCTTTCGTCGGGGTTTAAGGAGAAGAGGTGCTTTTGTGATCGGAAAACCTTGCAGACATGTGGAAGTTATCAGCCGACAGACTGGCCTATCCCTTCTTCCTTCACCCCCGTTTTGTCCCGCGGCCCGAGAAACGCTTGAGGGAAACTGGGAGGAAGACAAAGAGGTAAACACAGAGAGAAAGGTGAGAGCAAATTGCGGTTTAACGCCGAGTCTGCCATCCGAGTCCTTCAGCTCATTAATAAAGGGCGGCGGGCCGCGGGCCAGAACTGATGGGATAAGTGACAGGAAGCATGTAGGGCCCGTGTTTGTATTTCGGTGCGTATGTGCCGAAAGATTGATTTGATTAATGTGTGTGTTGACTGAACTCTGCATTTACACCGACGTATAAACACGTCTCTGAACTGCAGCGTGGGTATCGCTTTACAAATAGCCTCGCGTGTTTATATATGGGTCAGTGACAAATAAGGATGTCTTGAGTTGACGAGGAGGAGGAATCCCTTCAAAATCTGGTTTAAACGCGAGCGGCGAGCTCTTGAAATGCGATCCGAAAATGTCAGGTGGTAAAAAAAGTCACGAAATATTTGTTTTTGCACCACGAATACACCTCTGGCGTAAGTTTTTACGTTAAAAAGTTCAATTTCATGGATTTGGAAAATGATAATATATGCATCTTTTTATGTTTAAATTTTGTAACGTTTTAAAATCCCTCGTGCTCACCAAGGCTGTATTTATTCATATAATACTGCATTAAAAAGAGTTGCATCGCGAAATATTATCATTTGTATTCTATTACGTTTGGAAACAAAATTTATTCTCGTGATCGAAGCTGAATTTTTAGCATCATTACTCCAACAGAAATCATTTTAATGAGGATTTGCTGCTCAAAAAACATTTGATTATTATTAGTTATTAAATTAGTTGCGCTACCGTTTTTCAGGATTCTTGTAAAGTCGAAAAGAACAGCTTTTATTTGAAAAAAGTAATTTTTTGTAACATTATAAAAGTCCCCTACTTAGATGGAATGCATCTCTGTTGAATAAAAATGTTAATTTCTTTCGAAACTAATTAGTAACACTTTGAAATAAGTTTGCATTATTAATTACATAAGGTAATATAAAATAAGAATAAATACTAAAAAATAAAATATGAAAGCATATATTGCTATTATCTTATAGTTCATGTTGATTCTGACCTTTACTAGTCCATTATTAATATTAAGAGTTGGACCTTGGACCTTTTATTTTTCATTAAATGTTAAAAAATACTGTAACAATGCATTGCTCATTGCTAGCTGATGTATTAAAACAAATGGACACAACGACCCTCAAATTTCATATTGTCCCACGACTGACCCCTAAAGAAGGTGTTTATGAATATTTCTCCATATGCTGAAACAAATCACAAGAATTCAGCCTAGAATTTATTTATAGACTGACACTTTGCATTTGGGCCGCGTGCGTGTTCATGTGAGCTTCTCTAAATATGTACCATCTGTGTAAATACACGTGTATATGCATTCATTACACACAAGCCCGAAATGTTTGCCTGTTTATAAAGAGCGTCCTCGGGGACTGGCAAACATGAAACTTAACCTTTATATTTCTCTCGCTCTCGTTCTCGGACCAAGTGTGCGGTCCAACGCGCCATAGTTAGTTTCATAGAAATAGAAATAAACGTGGACATTTATCTTCTTAAAAAAGCAGAATGAAAAGCCATTCGGGCTCATCGGACCTCATTTATATGGTGATTTCGTGACGTTTGCCAATGAGGATGAGCATTCAGTCAATGAATTATGCTCAATGTCGCTGCTGACAAACAGTTGTGAAACCAAAGACTTTGGCTTTAAACTCCTGTATGTGGTTTTTAAGTTATCTCCCAAATTTACAGCCTGAACCGAGGTCTTATTTGAAACGATCAATAATGCAGTCAAGGAAAATGGATGGACGATACCTTAAATCATGCGACTTGTTGACAAGGTTTTCTAAGTGGAGAGATTTACATTTAAGAGGGGATCTGTTTGACTTGGGAATAGGTTGTTTTGACACGCTCCAGTAAGAAACCACAAAGCATTGTATGGAAACACACTAGTGCCTTAGCAACCGCATACATTCGGTCTGAAGTAAACAGCACTTTCAGTTCGTGTAGATTGCCTTACATTGATTGCAGCTGTTCTTTAAAAAAGATGCAGCTTTGAATCTAAATTTTGTAGGAACTATGGATTTAGTGCATCCTTGCATAACGTATTAAATGTATACTCTCACCCTCCGAACCACCCAACATGCTAATTAATTTGTTTCTTCATCACATTAGGAGATTTAGCATCCCTTGCTCTCACCGGTGGATGCTCTGCAGCGAATGGGTGCCGTCAGAATCAGAGTCCTAACAACCAATAAAAACATCGCAATAATCAACAGCGCTCCGGTCCATCAAGTAACATCTAGAGAATACCAAAACCGAAACAAATCCATCAAGCCTTTTTCACTTGCAACCATTGCTTCCGGATAAACTATGAGTTCATAATTCATAATAACGTCAGCTACAATGAAAAAGGGGTCCCACGTTATATTAAGTGAGCTTAACTATTAACTATTTAAATTAATCATTTGGTACAATGCACATACATGCAAAAAAATTTATGCAAGTACAATGTAATTACATAATAATTACACCTCAATAATAAATCCCACCTCAATAGCAGCAGAAGTGTTTTTGATGTAAGTGCATAGTAGTTAAAGTCACTTAATATAAAGTGTGACCAAAAAACGTCGGCTTAAGAAATAAATATTATCGTCTCATTCTGACGGCACCCATTCGCTACGTTTCTCCAAATCTGCCACCGGCCAGAACGTATTATGTATATTGTATGTGCAGGCTGATAAGTTGAACCGATTGCTGGTATGAAATAACTTTTATAGCATATATTTCATAAACAGCAACAAGAATGTCTTGTTTTGATGCCGAATCAGAGTCCGAATCAAACACACGCGAAGCAACTAAACACAACTACAACTAAATCCTAACTCAGCTGTCCGTTGAGAAAGAAGTGGTTTCTAGCACTTTCACGGCCCGAAGCCTCGTTCTCACCCCCTAAGTGTGTAAAAAGCATTAGCGATTGACTCTTGGTTATGGTTTATTTAGAAGACGAATTTTTTCCCCGGGACCCGGCGCCTTCTCCTCCAGCTTCTGCCTGACGTCTCCATAAAGCAAAGCGCGGGGGGAGGAAGCCGACCTGAGATAGAGTAACAGTAAAACCCTCCAACTCGCCACATTTGTGGATTTACAGCCGGCTGGGGGAGATCCGGGCCTCCCTGACAGGCCGACAGTAAAAGCGCTCGCTCCCGTGCACCTGCCTCCCACACACACACACACACACACACACACCTGATAGATGGTGCGCAGAAGCAGGTGGAGAGAGCCGTTCGCTTCAGGACACACCCCGAAACCCACCGCGCTCTCCGAGGAAAGCCAACACAAACATTAAGACGGACTCGTCTCCTGCGACGAAGTTCACGAAGAGATGGATGGGATAAACACACTTCAGATTTCTCCCGATACTCCCAGCGCCTTTGATACTGGAAAGCGCTCGGCGAACTTTGACCCTTGGAGTCTAAAACCTCCACAAGACCTATGGCTTTCTTACGGCCGCGGCGGATGAACTGACGGCGGTCGAATGGATCTCCGGAGGAGAGCGCGTGAGTAATGTCCTGACAAAGACGGCGGACTCCCTCGTGACGAGGATCATTGTTGGATCCGTTTTCAATTTGCGCAATGTGCAAAGTAAATCAAATGCTGGGGGATACTTGAAAAGCGCGGCCATGGCAACCTTACAGGAAGTTCAAACAGATCTGCGCTTTCCTGTGGTGTCAAATAAGGCATGTCCGCGCCTGACGGAGGAAGAGCCTCCGTCAGAAACCGACCGGATCGCGGTTAAGCCGCAGCGCGACCTTCGCATTTTCCCACAGTCGCACAACCCAGGATGCAGTCGGTTTCCCTCGAAGCGGGCCGCTGGCAGACGTTAATAACTGCAGAGGAAGCCCGGAAAAATCGCACCGAAAAACAAGCTGAGCGAGCGCCTCCAGTTCGATGTTAAAATATTTACTTTCAGCCACCTGTGGGAGGTCTCTGCTTCTCGTCTTCGCTAAATTAAACCGCGTTACAGCCGCCGTCCCGGGAAGCTGAAGCGCTCCGGTTAATTGTTTCTGTCTTCTGCACGGATGAAGGGTCACGGCGCACGTTAGACGGGCCTGAAATAATTAGAGCCCGGACGCACTAATGAACTGTAATAGAGGAACACAATAGAGCCAGGAGCTCTGGATGTCGGGCTTGTTGATGTTTCGACTGGGAACCGGTCACCAAGGGCCACTATTAGCCTAGAAAGTCAAGAAACAGCCATTTGTGATCATCTGGAGCTGGACTAAATTACAGCAAATGAACATATATATTCACACTGTGTGTGTGTGTGTGTGTGTGTGTGTGTGTGTGTGTGTGTGTGTGTGTGGGGTTTGTGGGTGTGTGTGTGTGTGTGTGTGTGTGTGTGTGTGTGTGTGTGTGTGTGTGTGTGTGTGTGTGTGTGTGTGTGTGTGTGTGTGTGTGTGTGTGTGTGTGTGTGTGTGTGTGTGTGTGTGTGTGTGGGTGTGTGTGTGTGTGTGTGTGTGGGTGTGTGGGGTGTGTGTGTGTGTGTGTGTGTGTGTGTGTGTGTGTGTGTGTGTGTGTGGTGTATGTGTGTGTGTGTGTGTGTGTGTGTGTGTGTGTGGGTGTGTGGGTTTGTGGGTGTGTGTGTGTGTGTGTGTGTGTGTGTGTGTGTGTTGTGTGTGTGAGTGTGAGTGTGTGTACACAAACACACACACACACACACTATCTATCCCATACACACTCACACAACACACACACACACACACACACACACACACACATATATATATATATATATATATATATATATATATATATATATATATATATATATATATATATAATATATATACATACATACAATAAAAAGAGAGAGATTATACAGAGGTAAAGAACTAAACAGGTACAGTAAAAGCATTCATAATTCTACCCTAGCATCAGTATTGTTATTTTTATTGGCAGATCAGAATTAGATTAGAGTTAATGTGTCGCTGACCTCTAGTGGTGAGACTGATGAAGCGAGTGTGAAGATCTCACAGCCAACAAACTCGCGTTAGGTCTACTTTAAAGCATTGTTTTCATTATTATTATTATTATTATTATTATATTAGAGAGAAAACATTTCATAAGGACTTAAAAACAGCCACAATACCGAAAAATGCAAAGTGAGGAGCACACAACGATAAAGCTTGGACAAGTTGCGAGATGATAGCTTACCACTGCTGCCTTATAATATCACGGTTATCTGAAAATACGTGTATTGTGTTATAAAGGACCGTGGGAGCATCTCTGCATCATGGTAAAATCACACGGTACATTAAACGTGAACACGAACATTTTCTCCATCATCATAAGAACATTCAGCAGGGACGTCCGTGCAAACCTTTCAGGTGCAGATATTGTTTTCTAGTATTGATACTTTCTATGGTCGCAGGTGGTATTAGGGGAGGGGCAAACTTATTCTAAAGAGCACGTGATTGGACAAAAATCTGCACAGTACAGAATGAGTCACGAGCAGGTCTCTTGTGTTTTCAAATAAACAAAGGACTATACAGGCGATATATTTTTACCGAAAGTAAATACTGACAACGTCAAACCTAACACACCGTATATAAACTAGTATTTTTAATTGTATTTTTAGTAGTGCTGCATTTGCGATTAATTCCATCCAAAATGAATTCCATGTGTACATAAAAGTTTATGTATATAATATTTTAATATTTTTTTAATATTTATATATATATATATATATATATATATATATATATATATATATATATATATATATATATATATATTGTGTGAACCACAGCATTTATTTTGAATGTGATTTAATCGTTTGACAGCAGTTTTTTTTCAGAATCCAGTAATTACTGCAAATAACCCAAATGTTATTTAAACAAATAATAATAAATAAATAAAGAACAAGAACACGGTCCGTTATTGACATCAATAACTTCAGAAAATAAGTCGATTCCTGTGCTTTTTGCGTAGTTTTTTTTTTTGTTGGTACTTTTTCTAAAAGTCTAATAATTCGAAGTACTTTCCAAAATATGTTTTTTTAATTAATTTTTATCGCGCCTTCTTTTCTAAACGCATGCCGTTTGACCGATGAACGAAACAAGCGTGTAACGTATTTCTTTACGTGTACATATGTATGCGTTTCCTCAATAACACGCGTCATAAACCATCCAACGTGACAGCGGCTCGGCGAAGTTCAAACGTCAACCGATTCGTTAATTCTTTTTTTTTTTTTTTAACACGGCGATTTACGATAAATGCCAACGCGGACGAATCGCGAACGCGGTCGCTTCACGCGAAACGCGGCGCAAAAAGCAACTTTGCGATTTTCTCCCGCGCGCGTCCTCGCGAACGAACGCCCGCGTCGAAGTCGCGAAAGTGCGGCCGCCGAAACCTCCCCGCGTTCCCATCCCGCGGTGGTGACGTATCTGTGAACAGTCAACAGACACACACACGGTCGGTCCGGACTGGAGCTACACCGGGGCCAATATTTTTCTCTTTTTTCCTGCTGTCCGCGCGTCTTGGCGATCCGTTGAACCTCGTCCGTACCGGGCGGCCGGAGCAGGCTGTCTACGCGGAGCAGACGAGGCCGTTTGTGGCGGTTTTTGCGGACGAGAGCGCGCTCCGGAGTATGACGCCTGTTTTTATTTGTGTTCACTGCGACACGGAAAGTGACAGTGCAAGATTCCTCGTCCTGACAGCTTAAAGAGCGATAAACACGCTGCTGCGCTTCAGATCGTTGGCTTAAAGAGTCAGTTTCGGTACTTTAGTCGTCTTGCTGTAGGAGAGCAGGCCGGTGGAGAAAGCATAATCATCATCATCATAATCTTCATCATCCCACGCTTGGTTTTTATAGTCTGAGGTTTCAGATTTGAATACACCTGTCGGTGCTTGACTTATTCTTGAACGCTATGAGAGGAAAGTAACAGTATTAAAGGTGAATGAGGGTGGACCTTAAGCACACAATGCTGTGCATGCGAGATATTCTCTTTTAATGTGGACAGAACCGATGCAGGTCGCCTTTGAAGTATGTGTTAAGTGTTTACAGCTTCCTTAGAAACACAGGATTGCTAAAGAAAAGGCAGGATAGAGTGAATCGCCTTATGCAATACGTTAAATCAATACTCCACCTTATGAATGAATTGAGGTGCATGCATAAGGTAAGGAGCACCGTTTAAAGCTATGATGTGAACTTTTAGTACGCGATGCACTTATTAAGGAGGTATTGAACTGTTGAATCTGCCTTGGATTGATCTGCGTCGTACGTGAACTTCTGTCGGTTTTTAGTGCGTGACGGGCAGTGGCGTGTGCTCCAGCTCCCTGGAAATGAGAAAATGAATTGCGAGGAGGAAGCTGTAGATTTGTGCAATGCTATAGATTTGTGCAATGTGTCCGACAACAGTACATCACAGCCGCGGACGAAATCCTTCCCCGCGAAGGCCTCCTGCCGACGGAAGGGGGTCGGGGGGAACTGGACGCCGCCGTCCTGACCAGGTTAAAGGACGCGAAAGAGGACGATTCCACCGAGCTCAGAGCGCCGCACAGTAAAAACAACGGCTCCGTCGCCGTGTCAGCCGAGCCCGTGAACGGTTCTGCTGGCGATCAGAATACCAGCGAGTTTGAGGAACCGCCGGTGAGCGAGGGCTCTGTTGGGGACGCGGGCGAGAGCGACGACGGCGAGATGGACATCGGTGTGGATTTAAGCCTGGATGAAAATGGCGTTTTGGAATTCGAGCCAGCGGCCCAAAGCGAGGGAAGTGCCTCTAGTCGTGAGAACTCCGCAACGCCGGAATCCGTCGTAGAACTGCATCCGCAGCAACCTCCGGAAGAACGCCGCGAGGACGTGCCCTCAGAAACCCCGTCTGAGGCCCCAGCACCGGGCAACGGAGCCGGGAGTAAGCACGGGTCCAAGCGGGTGACCTTTCCGTCAGACGAAGACATCGTCTCGGGCGCAGTTGAGCCGAAGGACCCTTGGAGACACGGTAAGACCCTTTAAAGTTCTTGCACCCTCAGATTTCGAGTTCGGAGCTCTTTGCGCTCTAAAAGCTTTGCGCTCCAACTATTCGGTCCCCGCTGAGTTGAAGCCGAGGCTTTGAACGTGGCTTCTGTTACCTGTTACGCTCCGAGCGATTGAGGCCTTTTCCTGAAAGCCTCCCGTGATCCGAGTGACATCCGATCCGTGAGTCCTCCAGGGTCGCTCAGCGGCTCCATAACAACTGCGGAGATCCATCTGAGCTTCGGGCAGCTGTCTCACGGATGTGGAGAAACCTCTGGAGCTCTCCC
Source organism: Puntigrus tetrazona (assembly GCF_018831695.1). NCBI lineage: Eukaryota > Metazoa > Chordata > Actinopteri > Cypriniformes > Cyprinidae > Puntigrus > Puntigrus tetrazona. Next base: position 14,873,647 of record NC_056716.1, read on the forward strand.
AGACGGCGAGATATCGTGTCTCTCGGAAAAAAAACGGAGAGATCCAGTTCTGCTCGATCGCCGGCGAAAGCACGTTCTGTGCTTTCCAGGCCGAAGGTTTTCAAAGGTGTGTCTCTTTTTAGCCTGCAGGGAATCTCCTTTGCGTATACGGCACCGGTCGAGGTGTTGTCTGTGGAAGTGAAACAATGACGCTTTCGAGACACAATGCACGCGGCGTTTGTCTGACAGCTGCTGCGTGTTTCCTTAACAGTGTCACATTGTAAAGTCGCTTTATAATGTAGTTTAGCCTGCTTTTGCCACGATAACGACGCAGGTTCAAGCCGTCTACAAACACAGTTTAGTCACCGTTAAAAGTTTGTCGAGTGAGACGCGACTCGAACTTGGGGCGTTTAGTCATTTAGGGGACGCTTTTATGGGCTTTTATGTCTAATGGGGGTATTTTTTAATGAATAGAAATAGATTAGGGACTGATAGAGTTAGAGGGTCGAATAAAGATGGAAGTGATTCTTGAAAATGGCTGAGGTCTCCGCTGATTAATATCTGTAATCCGTTTACCTTCAAAGGGGTGGCTGATTATGATTTTAATTTTCTTTCTTTTAGTTTGTGTGTAATTTTTCTGTCAGAATATAAACAAAATAATGCGATCTTATTTCTGGGTTGTGTTCAAATAATACCCAGTGTGTGCACCCCGTGGTGTAGAGCAATACGCCAGTGTTTTACAGTGTTAATTAATCTTGTTTAGTCATTTATTACGTGTGCTTGCTGTCACGTTTTTTTTAACGTTTAACCTTGCTTAAATAAACCGTAATGAATCATGCACATTTACATTATTCAAATACAAATTAAAAAAACGCATCAATAAGTTTAACAAATGTAAAAATCGTACCTTTTTTTTATGCAGTGTTTAAAAAAATCACTAGTAATGTTTATTATTTCAAAGTATTTTCAGTTTACTGCTCTTTTGTAGCTTTAAATGGCACAGTTTATGTACATTTTAAAGGATCCAGGTCCGGCGATCCCAGGCTATTTGCGGTAATGGCCTAATGTTTAAGTATCTGATTAGTAAGCACAAAGGTTGCTGGTTCATTTCCAAGTAATGTTGTCCCTGGAGTTCCAGCGATCCCTACCCTGCTCCGCCACCATTGTGCCTTTGAGCAGGACACAGCATGCTAGGTCGCTTCGCTTCAGCGGGACTGTCCTTGCAAATACTGTGAATCACGGTACAGTAGTTAGTTAAACTAGCGGCTGAAACGCGCTCCGCAGACTCTCACAGCTTTAATTTGCTTTCTCAAAGCTTTTTTCTCAATGACTAGGAGGAAGGCTTTCTTTCGCAGGTGCTGGCCGGTCTCGTTTCGCAGCCACACATTGTTCTGTTGTTATTTAGGTATGAGGAAGTTGTTTAAGTCACCTGCCTGTACTGTACGCTCTATAATTTCCTTATATTCTGAGGCTGAACTTCCCACTTTTGTAGCTTGGTTTCCTACGCCGTTTCCTCAGACGCAGAGTCTTGGTCTCAGGCAAACACTGCATGACTTCGTGAGAGAACCAGATTAGAAACCAAGCCGCTGCTTCTCTGTTACTTGGTTGCGGTCGCTTATTACATTTAAAAAAAAAAACAAGGATGTTTATAATCCATAATTATGTGTTTAACAAATAATAAAAAGAGTTGAAACTTTGTATGAGGCTTTTTTGTGTCTTATGCTCTTTGAGGCCGCGTTTACGTCCTTGAATGTTTCTAGACGTTCCTGTTTAAATCAGACTCATATATATTCATATTTAATCGTTGATTTATACAATTGATTAGGTTTTGTGGATTCAATGCGCTGCGTCACTCTTACCGTTCTGTAGTCTCTTTAACTCTGGTGGTTTCATTCAGGTAGTTCTGATGTGTCTTAGCTAGGGAAAGGGCATGGCTGGCGTGGGTGTGTTGTTCTCTCTCTTAACACACACACACTGGCCCCTGTGACCGTGACGCTGCTGTGTGAATGGCTTTGAGGTCCGCTGGCATGAGGTGGTGTGAAGATCTATTTTGGATTGTATCGCTCAGATGTTACTGCCCCGTGGCGTCCCTGAGAGCCCCACTCATGTTTGCCGGCGGCCTCCAAGGCCCCTCCTGACATGACAGGGTGCTAGGGATAGCCTTTCTTCCAAAAACAAACTTTTTAAAAAAATTATATTTATTGCACGAATACTTTGCTGATCTTGGAAAGTTTGGGGTACATTTACACAACAGTGGTGTACAAAAAATGGAAAAGTCTTTGTCATTTTGAAAAGTTTAGTGCGCCGACGACATTTGTCAAAACAATGGTGGTTAAAAACGTGTAATTAATTAGAATAACAAAACTTAATTTAATATGCATTTATTTCAAGTTACGTTTAGAGCCTTATCAAATTTTGAAAGCATAATTATTATTATTATAAATTTCTTTTCCTATGATTTTTTTTTTTCTCCCTCTCAGAAATTCTGTGTTGGGTGTTTTTGAAAGCGCAAAACATTCATTTAATTTATTCTATTTTGAATGAAAATAAAACTAATTTGTGATGCTTTTTACTTTTTATTTTGAGAAATAAACCAAACTTTTATTTTGGCGAGTTGCCTTGAATACCTTTACATTTTTGTGTGTATATGAAACATTGTGTGTATGAGGATAGTTTTAATCCTCTGTACGCGATACAGCGAGCGTGACCATGTGATGTAGACACGCCGTAGTGAAAATAAGATAAATAACACAAGGCTATTGACATCTGTTGTGATCCAGCGCTATAGAGAAAATTAAATGAACCTCCTAAAGTAATGGCAGGGAAAACACTGTAGTTGCACGTACTGTATAAAGACATTGGTATAATATGAGAGTGCTTTTATTATTTTATAAGCTCAATAATTAGGCTACAAGAGGTAAAAAGTGTTAGAGAGTAAAAGCTCACTGTTTGTCAGAAAAATTCAAGGCAAAACGCAACCAATAGTGATGATTTACAGTAAACAACTCCTCAGATAGTCTGATGGCAGATACAACTAATAAATTAATAAGATATCGTTACAAAAATGCAAATCAAACATTTTGAACGCACGCTCAAACCAATGTGACATGAAGAACAGACAGGTTCTCACACGTCATGTAGGCACACTTCTTCTTCTTTTGGTTTTAATGACAGCAGAGCATGCACTTTTGGGTGTCGTCTTTTCCTTGTAATGGTGTACCGCTCATCACCGGCATGATAGCTGAGGAGGACATCCCTAAAAAAGGCTGCATTATGCATGGAAGGCCAGTAGTTGGCTATTTGTTGTAGACCGAACTCGTAATAAGCATGCGCTTAACAATATTACTTTCAGAAACAAATTCAGAACTTTTCAGCCCCCGTTCCATTTCTATTAATATCTATGGAACCTTCCTTCGCATTTTGTAGTAGAAAATGGTTCTATAGTCTATAAAAATTCTCTTCTCTACATGGTTCTTTTGGGGAAACCAGAATGGTTCTTGACTACAGAAACACTCTTTTTTTGGGAGTTTTATATGTCTGTCTACCTTCGGTTGTGTTATTGTCTTATGTTTGTTATGCTGTATAATTTCAGGCCAGGCTAATCAGACCGGTTGGTTTGCTCTTTTCAAACAAACAAAACAAGTCGTCGATCAGGTCACTGATTAAAAGCATTTCCAAATCATGAGTAACGGTCCTTTCATCAGCCCAAACGAATGGCCTTTCTTCATTGTAAAGCCTGACTTTTGCCGTCACTGCAACCTTGCAGCAATGGCAGTGATTTCAGAGAGGTAAGAGACATAGAAGATTGCTTTTCTTTTCATACGCTTTGTTGGTCTGTGAGTTATTGGGAGGCTTACAGAGGAGATTGTAATTCATGACACAATCTCATTTGGTCCGTGGTACTTCGGCTTTGGGAGCAATTTTTGCTGAGTCTGAAGCATTGGAGCTTTATTACAGTTCCAGCACTTTTCAAGAAATACTTGGGTATTTGTCCAACTTCAGCCACTTTTATGTCACGGGGTTAAACAGATTAACCCCTTGGAACTTTGGAAGTCTTAGGAACTTTTTACAACGCATTCATCATTACTTTTCTTATAGCCATTCCGACTTTTATATACTTGGTGTACTTCTAGACCAATCTTTTTGTTTGTAATTCACCTTTTACTCTGTTTCTACTTTAATTTTAGATTTGAAGATCATTACTTTTTCAGGTCTAGAAATTAATTAGCCAAACTCGTATATCCAAGTGTTAAATGCCATGGGAACCAATAGGGAAAAGTCATTGAGAGGGTCATTTTATTTCTGTTTGAAAACCCTTGTCTTGAAAGCAATTTATTGAATGATCAAATGATTTGATAAAGCTATTAAAGCTCCTAATAAAGGTTTTCACAAAAAGTTTGTTGTTGTTAATCAGTGAAATATGAGACCCGTGATGTGTGAAAAGAACAAGCCGCTGTTGGACATTGTTAGTGGACTAGTGTTTCAGTAGTGCCAGAAATGCCCTGAGAAAGGCTCATTCTGAAAACGGGCTTGTCTGACTGGAAATGAACACGGTGATGTCTGGACTTGTTTGACGGAGGAGGAGGAGGAGGACAGCATGCCGTCTTTCTCAAGCGCGCGAGCGTTTGCGTCCGTACCCAGAGGGGCTCGATTCTGTCTGCTGACAGCACCTCACGTTAATTGCCAACCTTTAGCTTTCGTTTACATATCATCCTTATCAAACGGCAGTGCTCCGTTTAAAGAGCTGTCATTATCTCCGCTTTGAGGAAGACCAGGCCTTGCCGTACTTTTACAGTTTGAGCGATCACAGCCATACAATCTGTTTAAACTGAGACCTAATTACTGTTCTGCCCGAAGGATGCGCTTTTATAAACTTGGTCTTTCACATGTCTAAGATGAGACTGGTGTGGAATGCATTTCAACGAGTTTCAAAAATCAAGAATCAGCCAATTTTTCTTCCAAATGTAAAAAAAAATTACAATAAACGAGAAGCCGACGTCGTCCTTTTAAATGTAAAAAAAATCCCATTGTCTTCAGAATCATTTTGAATAATTATGATGTAGAAAATTGTCATGATTTAGTTGCATTAATGATTTGTATGCGGTTTGAGCTGGATTGAAATGGCCTCTGGCTTTGTTACCTCACCTATTAATCTTCTACAAACATAAATATATTACGCAGTTAATATTCAGATGCTTCAGGGCAGTTGAGGAGACTCTTCCAGAGAATTTCAGGGATGTATTTCACAGTAAAGTTGCACAGTTCATTTACACTGGCAATTGATATTCTGTGGTTAGCTTTAAGCACTGACTCCAGAACATGCTTTTTAAGATGTTTACTTGTCAATGACCTTCAGAACCTTTGAGATTTGGTGGAAATGTGCTGGTTTTGTTGAACTGTATTGGCGGTTCATATTTCCATCAACACACCTGCTCTTTAATGCTGTTTCACTGATGTTTGCTGCTCTGACATCCGCTTTATACAAGTATGTGCAATTACGTATTCAATTGAGTCAGATGGCGGTCGTTTAGATAAAGACGTCAGCTTTCTGAAACGCTGTCAGTGACTTTAATTTTTGAAGTGTTATCTGCCACTGATGAAATTGAGCTAACGCTTAGCAAGGTTACTGGAGATAATATTTTCACACAATTTGTGTTTGCACGCCTTGGTTAGGTTTTTCTCTTTCGCCGATAAGAGTTGAAGAGAGATATCCAAATTATCCATCGTCATTGTTTATTTTACAGATCATTTTTCGACTCCGGCTTTGTCAAAATAGTATTTTTCTGACAATTTAGGGAAAAGTATGTGAAATAAATAGACTAGGCATAAGACTTTTATCAATAACAAATATCATGCATGTTCATTATTGTAATATTTTATATAGCCATCTGTCTAAAATACATATTGCAGCATGTTTTGTTTACTAGATGGCTAAATAGCCTATATTAGCTTTACATAAGCTATCGGACACCCTGCTAGCATCAGCATTGATCATCAGAAAGTGCATATCAAGAAACTGCTAACCAATGTTTGATTAGCCACATTCTTAGAAATACTTATTTCATAAATGAAAGTCATACAGGTTTAGAGTGACACGAGTAATTTTCAGTTTGTGCGAATTATGTTTCGTGATTTTTCTGAGACCGTGTGCTGCGCTAGCGCTCTCTGAGTATTGACAGAAGTGTAACGAGTTTTAATCAGAAGGAGCGCTCTTTAGTTTAGACGTCTGGCCTGCTCAGCAGCACACTTTAGTAAGTGTTCTCCACCGCTGCTTTTGGAAAGACGCCATTCAGAGGAATGCAGACCGCAGGTTTCCCCCAAAGGCTGTTCGCTGACGGACAGATTCTCATTGATTCACTCCACTCTCACGATGCCACGGTCTATATACAGAGTGCATGTGGCACTAAGGAGATACCGACGCTTTATCACGGTAACATTTACCATGCTGAAATCTCACCACTGTTGAACCTGGAAGTGGTAAACGCGCACACGTGCTCTTGGGTGTTTTTTCAGGTTATGAAACCCACCCAGATGGCGTGTCCAAATAGCTGCGCGAGTTTGGTAAAAATACGCAGGCTGCACTTTAAAAACATGCCCGCTTTTCTCTTCTTTGAAGACATTTCGTGATTTCATCCGACGCTCGTTGCCAGGGCCAGCTGTCACGTAGTCGACGTGTGAAAAGAGATGGCATTTATCTGTGTGCGTTCGGAAATCTTAAGGAGGGTTTGGTATCGTTTTCCCTTTTTGGGAAGCCTCTCTGTCCGTCTTCCTCGCTCTGGGAACGTTTACCCACGCTGAGACTAAAAAGCAAGTGCTTTTCCAAGGACATGCTGTACACTGAGTACATGGAGCACGTTCAGTGCCCTGCACAGACTCTGCCCGCTCTAACACAGCCCTCGTGTTTATAAAACATGTGCGTGCACAATGGATACGAATGGTCAGCATATTTTAGATATTATTCAAAGAAAAATTTTATTGATTGCATTACCTGATTGAATCTCGTGTGTCAGAAACGCAGTGCTCTATGATTTACTCTATAATTCGTCCTGGTCCCACTTTATATTAGGAGGCCTTAACTACTATGCTACATTTGAATTATCATTTGGTACAAAACTAAATGTTTTTATGTTGTACTTATAGTTACATCTGTATATGTAATATAATTACCCATATTACATAAAAACCTGTCCATAACACCAAATCTGTACGTTGTACTTATGTTTTGACGAAAGCATACGGTAGTTTCGCCACTTGCCCACCGTCACCCCATCGTTGGGACTTATTTCCAATAACAAAAACCATTTAGTTCGCGAGAGAACAGACAATTAAAACTGAATGGAAAAAGTTGATTAGGAATGAAGTTCACTTTTTGGTTTTATTCAATTTTAATTCCACCATTAAAACAGGCAAAACATTTAATAGATTTAATAAGGCCCTACATATGTGTGCTGAGCAAAGGTGACCGTAAGCAAAGAGTTTTTATTATTATAATTGTTTTTTTTTAATTATTTTTATTCGAATACTTACTTCTGTAACTTACTTAACATTCAGAGACCGCTATAATTGGCTCGGGCAGTGGTGTGGGATTGAGTCTGGCGTTCTGTTTGCACTATTAATAAAAGACAGCAGCACTAAAACCAACTTGAAATCAATCGTTTTTGCAGTGAAATGAAATAGTAGAAATCGCACCCCTCGATTACCTCTATAGCATGTGCCCTTATCAGGGAGCTGAGTACCTCCATACTAACAAGCACTCATTACACTGATAAAACCACATAACTGTTAAATATTGACCACTTTCGCTGAGAGCAATGTTCACTAGTAATGATTGTTTCCTGTGATAATCTGTGAGGTTAGTTGTACTTGGTGCACTCGTTTTCCTGTGTGTCAAAAAACGCAACACGCAACGCTCACAGAATGAGTGCAGGGTTCTAGAGACGTGCTTTTTAGACGTGATGCAATACGCAAAATATCTTCAGGCTCTTTTTCAAGAAACGGGTTGTGATAATCGCTTGAAGAAACTTTATTCAATTCTAAGGAGTCTTACGCCATGTTGCTATTAAATAAAAAAGCCATGCCAAAAATCTTGCCCCGCCTCTGGGGTCTTCTGATTGGTCCGCCGTTATTAAAACTGACATTGACATGCAGAACAATTCTTTTCGTTTGACATCGCTCCTATAAAAGAAATGCGCCGCTTCTTTGAAACGCTAAAGAAAAACGCAAATGCAACATGTTCATGTAGCGCATTGACGTAAAAAGACAATGAAAAGTAGCTCATTGGAATGAAAAAACAAAACGTTCTGAATGTGACCGAGCACTTTGCACTGCTTTAGAGTTTGTGTTGATTATTGTCTTTCGTTTCGGTTTGCTCACATATTAGATACTGCAGATGTAGTCTGGATTAAAGACGTTTTGCTGAATCGCCAGAAGGCGTTCCAGGTCTCCGCTCGTGGCGAATGAGCCATTGGAAATCTTTTAAAGCAGACTTTAGTTTAATTAGACTGCCTGAGGAGAAGATGAAAGACTCATGATGCACTCTTAGCAGAATTGTTCGGTCGTTCATGTATTGGTTTATATTTATAGCCCGTTTTAACACACGGGTTGTGATTGGTCTGCAGCTTATTAGATGATAGGAAGTGTGGAAGGATGGCATCTAGTCTTCAGCCCAGCGCGTCGTCTCTAGTCAGCAGTCCTCTGCTGTGTTTATATGCGCTAAAACAAGCAGAATCCACATATGCTTTGTGCAATAATAAAACATTGCACATTTGCTAATATTGCACCGTTTTGCAATATGGCATTCGTTACGGCCACATCACACAGTCTGCAGTTCAACCTTTTATTAAACCAAAAAGTTAATTCATCTATGAGTTAGTAAATTAAACGTCTGCAAAGATAACCGGAAGAGACATGGTAGATGCGATGGGAATCCTTTGTTTACGTGGAGCTCCTGTTACAAAAATCGGGGTCATTTTTAGTAAAGCGATTCGGTACGAATGTTGAAGAAAGCTTAAAGCACCGTAACAAAGGCTTTACATTTCCTCGTCAACCCCGAGGCCTGCAGAGCTTACATCGTGATTGTGTTTACTGTAAACCTGCTCCCCGTTTGTTTATAAACACAGAGGGACGAGTCAAAATGATTGGCATAATGAAATTATTGGTAATCAACAGCATGTGCGGCCGGTTTACCCAAACATTAGGGCGAAAATGACCCAGGGTTTTTCCTTTCAAGATGCGATTATGTCTGTCACTTGCTATGTGAAATTGATGCACAAAATAAATTCAGATAATTGCTTTAGTAAAATTATTATTATTATTATCATAAATATTTTCACTTATTCATTAAAGTATGAATAAGTGTTGATGTATACTACTATTAAAACTGGCAATTAATTTTGATCATACAATTTTTATATATATATATATATATATATATATTAATTTTAATTTTTTTTTTTTTTTTTTTTTTTTAGTTTTTGTTATGGATAATATTACTCTGTAGTATGACTGCAATTAAAATGCAAGGGAAATGGTCACATTGTAGTGCCTGTTTTTTTAGTTTTGCCTTAAACCGTCCTGTGTGTGTGTGTCTCACATCAAAACAATGAGTCTGAATGTAGTCATATGACTGTGGCAGTGCTTAAAACGTCTAGACCGCTTTCTTCTTGGAGCGTGTGTTCATGCGCTGCACAAAGACCCTACTGAGAGCGCTCAAGAATCACAGTGTAGACGCACGTCTCCCCAAAGACTCGTTCGCGTGCATTGTTCCAACTCATCCAGACTCGTGTGCTCTGTCGCACGAAAGCTGTGTTTTAAGGCATCGTAGGAGCACTCGCTGATCCAAATGCAGAGAATCAGATGAGGCAGATTCAGACTTGGCAGCATCCAGCGAACCGTTGCACGCGCTGCGTATCATGTGTCTGAACGACCTTTGACCTTGTCTTTGTGTGCTTCTGTCTCTGCAGCCCAGAACGTGACGGTGGAGGAGATTCTGAATGCCTACAGACAAGCATGCCAGAAGCTCAGCTGCAAACCAATCCCTAAAGTGCTCAAACAGATACAGGTAACAAGCGTTTATTCACTCGGTCACATCCTCAAGCAGTCGTTCAAGACCGGCGATGCAGCAAAAATATTCACCTGAAAGTTGCGAACGAGAGAGACAAAATCATTGACCGTAACGGTGCTGTTTAATTAGCTTTTCTCTGATGGTGTGTTAGTAAATATTTTATACACGCAGCGTGGATGATCGTCTTCATTTGAATCAGTTGAGGCCTTTTTCTATACTGGTTTTCGTTAATGCATGAACACGAGCTTTTGATATGAAAGGCAGGGCTCTCGAATTCTGTTTAATGACGGAATTCAAGCAATAAATGTCGTTTTGATTCTCAGTAATGTGACGTGAAGTAAAGCCGCTTCGGTTCAACTGAAATGCATTTAGCTCAGGAACACCATTCAACAAGTTGTTAGTCAGCAAGAAGAAATCGACTTAATTTACGCATTTCCGTGATATTTTTACTCTTTTTATGTATTGTAATAATGTGCATTTAAATAAATCTAATATAGACACTTATATTAATATATTTATATTGTAATCGACTTTATATCAGGTGGCCTTAACTACTATGAACTTAAATTTAATGTAAATTAATCATAAGATACAATGCACTGTGCACATGCATGTTTTTACATTGTGCCTATGTTTTTATATTGCATCTATAATAATCTCTGTGCTTACATTCATAAGCCGTACCACCAAACTTGTCCCTAACCTACCCATATCCCTCCTCAATACATCATGAACCTAATATAAAGTCAATAGCTAATAGTTATATGCCGTTTTGATAAATATGCAACTCGGCATTCGTGAGTGTTGATTATTAGTCCTTTTAAATCATTTTAAATTTCAGCGCATCACTTTTGAAGTTCTACTCGAGGTCATAAAGTGTTAAAGCGACACTTACAGAAGAAAAGGGAAGCCTAATCGCGTACATTAGTAAAGTCCGTCGTATCCTCGTTTAGCCACAGATTACATCTGCGCTCCGTTCACAAACGTATAACCTCGCCGACCTCTGGCGTCCGTACAGTCACATGCCTGACTCGCTCACTGAAAGCCTCTTATAGACACGGCGCTGTAAACATACCATACTGAGTCAACAAACGGTCACGGCTTCCTGTCCTGATCACACACACACACACACACACACACACACAGAGTCAAATTCCCAAACATCAGGGATTTGAATATAACGTTTGATTGGTCTGGTTAGAGATCAACATGAACGGGCCTGTTTTCTGTCAGCAAACGTTTAACTACATGACTTCCCAAAACAAACAGAGCCATTCCGTGTTCTAATTACTAATGCTATGATTTTTTTTGAGGCTCAGATTGGTCACACGGGTCACATACACAATAGCACAAAGCAGAGTTGCGTAAGAGTCTTAATGACTCAGCACCGAAAGAGAAAGAGGGAACCCTTCGCTAGGATTATAAATCGGTCACGTTTATGATATTTCATTGTAACTTTAACGTGGTTTAGAGTTAAAATGAAACTGTAGTAGCGACAGAACTTTTGTTTTATGTATCGTGACGCGCATCGAAAGAGAACCGGGTTATTAAAAAATAAATAAATACTGCAGGGTGCACATTCTGATATTTTAGATGTTTAAAATGTAAAAAAATGTTTAAAACATTGCTTTGTTATTGTGCTGAAATGACTACTTTTTAAATTCATTTATTTTTAATATGGAATGAAGAACTTGTATTTGAATATTGGCTAAACGTTATGGCCATCGTGTCCCTTTCACTTTTTGCACAATATAGTTTATAAAATAAAAAAAAGCTTTTTTAGCCTTTTCAAGTCTGTATTAGATGCACCCTTTTGTTCATATTAACTTAGAACATGTAAGCTGAAAATAACAGGTATCCAATCAATGGATTTAACTCACTTCCTTTGAACTTCTAACTCATGGCTGCTCAAAAGAAAAGACACGGGGCCGGTTACAAAGGATTCAAGACCTGTGATTCATACCACTGTTCATTTATTGCTGAACTAGATGTAGATTAAGCGCTTAATGCAGCTTCTTTTAAATTCTGCAAATAGTGTAACTTCTAAAGGACTTCATTTATATATATATATATATAAAAAAAAAAAGTTAATTATATTACTTTCAGAATTTTGATTTGATAAATTTTTCATGTTTTTCTTTTTAACTAAATTCAGCGTGTATCCAACGCCTCAATTAATATCCGACTCAAAATGCTAATAATAATAATAATAATGAATGTTTGCACCTCGGCGAAACTTCAAAGCTATGCATGTTTTGTTAGCCGTGACGTGCTTCCAGACAAAAAAAAAAAATGCATTTCGCGGCTTTCGCCCCGACAGACAGACAGACAGACCAGAAACGAACGATGAGGGTTGGGTGACTTTTCATGTCGCCTTTAAAAACCGCAGGAAAGATTGGAGGCGATGGTGAGACAGGAGTGGAGCGGATCGGTTTCTCCCACCTGCTCCTCACTGACTCACAGAAATCATGTTATCTGGGCCTGATGTTTGCACAGAGATGCCAGCTAACACCCACAATCACTCACATGCTGCCGCTCTCCTCCCCTCTTTCCCGCTCTTTTGCGCTTCCCATCTGTTACCTCTCCTCTCTCCCTCCTTTCCGTGCAGGGTTTTTTTTTTTTTTTTTTTTTTTGCGAGGTATGTGTAACCTGTAGTTGTCCAGAAAGGCGTCAGTCTGTTAAAGCCCTCCGAGGGCATGATGGTAAATTTCCACCGGGAGTCCCCAGGGCAGAAAATAGCCGGTCGTTACTGAGTGCGTGTGTACGTATGTGTTTTTCCACCACCTCAGTCCGCTCCTGTGTTCCTCTCTCCTAATCGCTTAGTCACCCTCGGAAAAATGACTTCACAAACAGGCCTATAAAAGAAAAAGGAGAGAGAGAGAGAGAAAGAGCCGTTTAGATTAATGCTCCTTTTATGTCCATTTATTCTGCACTGGCGATATATATTATAATGTTATATATTAATAAATATTATGTGTGTTTATATAATGTACATTAACGGTTTTATACTAGTTTTTCCGCTTCCAAACGACACTTAATCATTAATCATTTTCATAACATTACTAAAATGACCGAATCGGAATATTTTTATTTAGTTTGGGGATTTGTCATATTTCTGGAAATCAGCTTTAAATAATTAGGTTAACTTTACAACCTGCTTTTTGCAGCCATTTGCTTTTTTTATATTTATTTATTTACTTTTTGGGGTAAACCGTGAGCCAGATTATAATAAAATAAGTAAATAAATAAATAACTTTTTAATATATATATATAATATATATATTTTTTAAAGATAAATTTTATTATTTGCAGTTAAATAAATAAATAAAATTAAAAATCTCACTGACAAGATGTTTGATTGAGATATAAAGTAGCCAGCTACTGTTTTAGTTTTTATTGAAAGTTATTAAAAGCATGTAACGTTAAAAAACAAAATAATGTGATACTAGAAGACTTTTTCATTTCTATCCTAGTTGTTTTTGCTGTTGATTCCTGTCTCTCGTGCCTGTATTAAAATTGACATAGACCCCCATTTTGTTATTTGTAATAATTTATTACATTTATCGTAATACATATTGTATTCTAAATATTATTTTAGTA